>NW_005842613.1:942715-981137 GCF_000455745.1 Alligator sinensis | reverse complement strand
GGGCAAGAGTTGTAGACAGGCTCAGCTTACTGCAGCACGGTGAACCATGGGGTATCATAGCAATACACAGGAGAATGTCCCACTGAAGAAATGAACTTGAGTGTGGCTCTACAGTGCAAGGCTTCATGGCTAACCCTTGCACTCAGATTGGCTGCCAGTGACCTGATTTAACGCTACAGGGAAGATTTACCAAAAAAGATTTACCAAACTGCCCTATGGAGTTTAACTAATCTGAAAGTGTCACATGTGCTGGGCAACACCTCAGTTGAAGTGGCCCAGTTTCTGAGCTAGTGCGTCTGCATCTGGTGGAGATATGGCAGTTTACCCCAGCTGAAGATTGTCCCCTCTGACTTTGATGAGAATATTGCTAGAGTAAGACTATCAGAATTTAGCCCTCGGAGTTGTGAGTGAAAGGCCTATAGATGGATATGAGCTTTGTGGCCTCCGTGATGTGCTTTTGTTTTTCTGATTTTCTCTCCCTGAGGTGGAGAAGATGTGTGTCATGAATTAGTGATTATGGGCAGATTAGATGCTATCAGGAGGCATGTGAAGGAGGAATGAGGGCTCCTGGGTCTAACATGGGCAGCACAGAAAAGCACAAAGCCAGGAGTGTGTATGGAGGAAACAAATCAGGCCTTAAAAGTGATATTGCTGGTGGTGGAAGGGAACATGGGGGCAACAGGAGTGATAGGAAATAAAATCTGAGCAGAGGAGCTAAGGATGGAGTTAGGTGGAGCCTTGAAGGGGGCCTGGTCCTGAGCTAGTATAAACTGGCCCATTGACCCATTGACTTCAATGGAGCTATGCCAGTTTATATCAGTTGGAGATCTGGTCCAAGGAGTTAAAACTTCATGTATACTTTCATAGTTTCATAGTTGGTAGGGCTGGAAGGGACCTAAGCAAATCATTAAGTCCAACCCCCTGCCGTGGGCAGGAAAGAATGCTGGGGTCAAATGACCCTGGCTAGATAGATATCTAGCCTCCTTTTGAAGACCCCCAGGGTAGAAGCGAGCACCACTTCCCTTGGAAGTTGGTTCCAGATCCTAGCTGCCCTGACTGTGAAGTAGTGCTTCCTGATATCTAGCTTGAATCTACTCTCCGTCCACTTATGGTCATTATTCCTTGTTACTCCCAGTAGTGCTCGGGGGAACAGGCACTCTTCCATTGCCTGCTGGTCCCCCTTGGCCAGTTTATAGACGGCCACCAGATCCCCTCTCAGCCTTCTCTTGTGGAGGCTGAACAGGTTCAGGTCCCTTAGCCTCTGCTTGTAGGGCCTGCCCTGCTGCCCCCGATCATGCGAGTGGCCCTCCTCTGGATCCTCTTAATGCTGTCCACATCCCTCCTGAAGTACTCCAACTGTGGCCTGACCAATGTCATATAGAGGGGGAGGATCACCTCCTTGGACCTGCTTGTGATGCATCTGCGGATGCAGGGCAAGGAGCAGTTAGCCTTCCTGACTGCATCCCCACATTGGCGGCCCATGTTAATGTTGGCATCAATAATGACTCCAAGATTCTTTTCTGCCTCTGTGCTGACGAGAAGGGAGTTCCCCAGCCTGGGCTGCACGTGGGTATTGCAAGGAGTCCCCCAGTCTGATGTCCCTCCCGATGCCCCTTGCAGCTGGGCTGGGACTGGGACCCTGATTTGTGGCTTGAATAGGGACTGTCTGTCTGTCTGAGGTGCTGTGCAGGCCCCCATCCCTGTGTGATCCAAGAGCCTGATGCCGCCCCTTGGAGCCAGCACTTCCCCATGCGGGGGTTATCGTCAGGCAGGTGGGTCCAACCCGGGAGGGACACAGGGAGCTGAACCCACCCCCGACTGTTGCTGGCTCCGTGCACCCCCTTCCAGTCCCTCCCCACCCTTCCCTCAGTTTCCATATCTGCAATCCCAGCCCCAGGCCTGTTCCTGAAGCACCCGGAGACTCAGCTCGGTCGGCGGCAGGTTGCACACAAGTGAGCGGAGCGCAGGCTCTCTGAAGTGTAACGTTTCTCTCCTGGAAGCTGCTCATCTGTTGAGGCCCTTGATCTCCCAGGGATTAGAGTGCTTGCACAACCTTGCGCACATGGGGGCATGGGGGAGGGCGGCGCTGGAGCAAGAGACGCCTGGACTCTTGACTGGAAGTGACACTCGGCGCTGGCCAGCTGCACTGTCTGAGCTGTGCCGTCGGCCCCCCGGGCATCGCTGGCATGGGGCATGGGCAGGCACCGGCTCAGCTACTCCCGAGCTGGGTTGCAGTCTGGCCTGATCCCTCTGCTTCCAAGGCAAGCAGCATTGCTGGGTGCTGGCAGGGGCCGAGCAGCCCTGGTGCTGGAGGTCAGTGCTTGATCCCGGGGGCTAGGTATGCTGCTGGTTCTTTCTCCCTAGGTGCAGTACCCTGCACTTATCAGTATTGAATCCCATCTTATTCTCATCCACCCACCCCTGTAACCTGTTCAGATCCATTTGCAGCCTGTCCCTCCCTTCTAGCATGCCCACTTCTCCCCACATCTTAGTGTCATCTGTGAATTTGAACAAGGTGCTTTTCACCCTCTCGTCCAAGTCACTGATGAAGACGTTGAACAGTATAGGCCCGAGGACTGAGCCCTGGGGGACTCCACTGCCCACATCCCTCCAGGTCGAAAATGACCCGTCCACCACCACTCTCTGGGTGCGGCCCTCCAGCCAATTGGCGACCTATCTGACTGTGTAGGCATCAACATCACGATCACCTAATTTTTTAACAAGAATGGGGTGAGAGACATTGTTGAAGGCCTTCCTGAAGTCCAGAAAGACTACATTCACCGCGACACCTGCATCCGAGAATTTTGTGACCTGGTCGTAGAAGGCAATCAGGTTGGTCTGACAGGACCTGCCTCTAATGAACCCATGTTGGTTGCCCCTAAGCATACACTCCCCTGCTTGCCCGTCGCAGATATGCACCTGGATAATGTTCATGTGGGAGGCAGCTGAGGAAATGGACAGTAATAAGGAACTGAAATCCTCCTCAGGCAGAGAATTAGATGACCAAGACCAGCCCACCCTATCCTGTGAAACCTGCAGCCGCAGGGAGCCTCGCAGCTAAGGGCCCCCCACTACATCCAGCCGCTCGCCAGCCCCTGCCGCCAATGCAGACTCCGGCTTCATGTCCAGCTGCTTGCCACCCCCCCCCCAATGCTGCCAGTGGCTTCTTTGGGGCAGGGGGCCCCAAAAAATTGTGGGCCGGCCCTGTGGATGACATTCTACTTTGCAGCTATATGAAAGAAGGGTCAGGTCCTCCCAGCAGCACTCCAGAAAGCAATCCCATTGGCCAAGACTGACAGGGATTTTAGGTGACTCAGTTTTTAGGTGCCTGATGTGAGGTGCCTCAAATGAGTCTGATTTTCAGACACAACTGAACACCCTTCCTCTGTAAGTTAGGTCCTTTTAAGTTGTCCCAAGTTGGGCACCCAAAAATCAAGGTGTTGAAAATCAGTCATGACTTCTGAAAATCAGGGCCAATTTGATTTGCCTCATTTCATCTCTTGCTGTCTGAAGGCCTGGCCCTCAGGGGAGTGAGACCTTACCTAGAAAATATCGCAGCAGTGAAAGGACTGTAGCTATAAGCATCAGGAAGGCGAATCCACCAAGCACCTCAATAAGCAGTACCAGCAGCATGTGGACTTCTCGGGCTACAGAAACAGTCACCAGAAAGATCTGTTTGTTCATGTGGTTCCAGATAAGAACCTTTTATCGGGCCCTGTTAGATAAAACTTCACAGTGGGCCTGGATGCCTACCTTGCACTAACTGAGGATCCTGTCTGAGCATGTGTGCGCCCCCCATACTGGCTAGGCTAACTCTGTCAGGATTAGAGGACAATGCTTATTTTGCTGGTGTGGGACTGATAATTTTGAGAACCATGTTCAAAGCCTGGCTCTACCTAAAGCCTTGTTGTATGACTTTGAACAAGTCACTGGCTCTTTTGTGCCTTGGTTTTCCTGCTTACAAAATGGGGATACCGCCATTCACCATATTCTTATGATAGGTGACGTGAGGATTGGAGGTACTCTGGGCGACAGTGATCATGACAATTAGGTTCACCATTCACCTAAAGGCTGAGAAATCAGTTAGTAGAACAGAAGTCTTAAACTTCTGAAGGGCAGACTTTGGTAGACTCAGCAGGTTAGTTGGAGAGGCTCTCTGCAATCAGCAACTGGACAATTTGGGAGTTCAGGAACGGTGGTGCTTCCTTAAGGGGGCAATTCTCACTGCTCAAAAAGAGGCCATCCCCATGCAGACAAAAAGCAGGAAAGGAGCCAAGAGACCCGCTTGTCTCAACAGGGATATTAGGGAACTATTGAAAAAGAAAAAAGAAGCTTGCAAGCAATGGAAGAATGCTTCAGCAACTAGAGAGGAGTACACTTATATCACCAGGGTCTGCAGGTATGGGACATGGAAAGCCAAGGCAGGCATAGAGATCAAGCCAGCAACCAAAATAAAGGACAACAAAAAGTCCTTCTATAGATACATAGGGAGCAAGAAAAAATTGGGCTCTACTGTAGGACCCCTACTGAATACGGAGGGGCAGCCCACAGTTGATCCCCCCGAAAAGGCAGCGTTCCTAAATACATACTTCACATAGGTATTCCTGAAATCAAACGGGGCTGTTCACCTGTCCAGAGGCCCAGGGAATATGGGGAAGATAACAGACTACATGAAATCAGTCCTGAACAGGTGAGGGATCTCTTAGAACACTTGGATGTTTTCAAGACCACTGGGCTAGATGACCTGCATCTGAGAGCCCTGAAAAAACTGGTGGAGCTTATAGTAG
The DNA here is from genome assembly GCF_000455745.1 of Alligator sinensis. NCBI lineage: Eukaryota > Metazoa > Chordata > Crocodylia > Alligatoridae > Alligator > Alligator sinensis. The sequence goes on along the minus strand of NW_005842613.1, from coordinate 976,350 downwards.
GGCCACTGGTGAAGCTGTTTGAAGAGTCGTGGAACTCGGGAGTGGTCCTGGATGACTGGAGGAGGGCCAACGTGGTACCTATCTTCAAGGAAGGGAAGAGGAATGACCCTGCAAATTACAGAGCAATCAGTCTGACTTCGGTCCTGGGAAAAAAATTTGAAAAATTTGTTAAGGAGGCCATCAATTACAAGCTGGTAACTGGCGGGGTATTAAGAAGTAACCAGCATGGCTTTGTCAAGGGTAGATCATGCCTGACAAACCTGGTGTCCTTCTATGACCAGGTAAATAACCATCTGGACGAGGGACATGAGGTTGATGTCATTTACTTGGACTTCAGTAAAGCCTTTGATTCTGTTTCCCATGAGATTCTCTCAATTAAACTGGAGGGTTCTGGGCTGGACCAGTCTACAGTGAGGTGGGTGGACAGCTGGCTTAGAGGCTGATCCCAGAGAGATGTAATCGATGGGATGGCCTCATCCTGGAGGGCCGTCTCTAGTGGTATCCCCCAGGGATCTGTACTTGGACCTGTGCTCTTTAACATATTTATTAATGACTTGGATGAGGGGGTAGAAAGCTCAATGATTATTTGTAGATGATACTAAGCTGTGGGGAAATGCAGGCACATCAGAAGAGAGGGTAAGGATCCAGGATGACCTTGACAGACTGGTTTTATGGGTGGAAAAGAATCAGATGAGGTTTAACAGGGAGAAGTGCAGGGTTCTTCATCTGAGTAGGAAGAACCTTCACCATAACTACACGATGAGTGGTGGTACACTGGCTGACACAGCATCTGAATGGGACCTGAGGGTCACAAACGACCAGAAAAAGAACATGAGTCAACAGTGCAATGAGGTTGCCAGCAGGGCAAACAGAACTCTGGCATGCATCAGCCAATGTGTTGCCAGTAGATCAGGGAGGTGCTTCTTCCTCTCTATTCGGCATTGATGAGGACACCGCTGGAGTACTGTGTCCAGTTCTGGGCACCACACTTCAGGAAGGATGTGGATAAGCTTGAGAGGGTACAACGAAGGGCCATCTGTATGATTAGGGACCTGGAGGATAGGCCCTATGAGGAGAGACTCTGGGAACTGGGCCTGTTCAGTCTGAGTAAGAGAAGACTGAGAGGTGACTTGATAGCCACCTACAAGTAAGTTAGGGGTGAGCATCAAGATCTAGGGGAGCAACTCTTCAGGAAGGCACCTCAAGGGAGACTGAGGACCAATGGGCACAAACTAATAGAGGGAAAATTTAGGCTGGACATAAGAAAAACTGTTTTTTCTGTAAGGGTTACCAGAATTTGGAACACACTCCCAGCAGAGGTGGTGCAGTCGCTATCCTTGGAGGTGTTCAAGGTGAGGCTGGATAAGCACCTTGTAGAGCTCATTTGAGCCAAACAACTTCCTGCCCATGGCAGGGGACTGGACTTGATGATCTTGCAGGTCCCTTCCAGTCCTTCGATTCTATGATTCTATGTCAATGTACTGGGCTAGTCTTCTTGGCTAGGGACAGACATTCAAAATGCCTGAGCCTGAATTGACTCAATCTTTGCAGGTTAGTTTAACCTTCCTAGGTTGAACCAGGTTGCAACCATAACATTCCCTCTGGACTGAAGAAATGCCGGGACATGCCTGCAGTGGCTCAGGCTAGAAGCTGGGGGGTACTAGAGCAGCCCTCCCTTCCCTTCTACAGTGCTTAGCTGAGGGGAGGTGTTGCCAGACCCTGGCAGAATGCTCTTATTAGGGAGGGGTGTAAACCCCAGCCCTGGCCTGCACCATCCCAGGCTTTTCCCCACTTGCTGCTCAAGGGACAGGAGTGTTGCCAGCCGCCAGCCCTCAGCTAGCGCTCTGAAGCAAAGCTGGTGGGGAAAGGGAGCAGTGCATGCATCTGTTGATGATGATACTGAGCTTTTCATTCTCCCTCTCTCTGCTTCTTCATACTGTCTGCAAACCTGACAGGGCTGCAAACCAGCAGTGGGCTGATAACACAGTGTTTATGAGCTCACCAACAACACAAAAGCTTCTCTCATTAGTTCAAGCTCTTCTTAAACAGCTTTTTCCAAGGAAGGAATGGAGAGACATTACCAGCTGACCTGTTGATTAGCACCAAAAAGCCCTAAGTGGAGACTGTTCTGTCTGCCTGTCCCAGTGAAATTGGAGAGACACACACAGATACCTCTCAGCATTAGCTAGCATACTACATGCCTAGGGTCTGTGGGGCTGGGGTCTGTGCTGTGGGAGATGGGAGGAAGGGAGTGGGGAATCTCTGCCTGAGCAGCAAGTGGCAAGCGGGGATGGGGCAGAGGGAGCCAGGCAGACCTGGCTGTGCTGGAGCTCTGGCTAGGGAGCAGAGGGATGGGGCCAGCTTGTTCTCTGGAGCAGAGAGCCCAGCCCAGGGCTGCAAAGCATCTTGGATGCTGGGGGCTCTGGTTTAACTTAAGCCAGGAAGGGGTCTGGAACAGACATTGCCCAAACTGGTTTGATTACATTCAACCAGTTTTATCTTAAACCAGTTTCAGCCATTTTGAAACTGGTTTACATGCACTGAACTTATATTTGTTACAGGTTTAAACCAGTTCCTGATCACTTAAACTGGTTTATGTGTAATGTCTGTCCCTAGCTCTTATGTGTTTGTAAAGCACCTTCTGCTAAGGGGCCTCTGTTTGCTGTTTCTTTGGATGCCAAAGAAATAATGGATAGTACTAGCAAGGAGGCAATCTTCCCTGGATACGGGAGAAGAAGAAGTTGCCATCTTAGTTATAAAGGACCTGGCTCTAGGAACATGCAGATCGCTTTTGGGGAACTTTACCTTTCCATAGAGGATCTGCTACCTCTTCCTGTTTTCTGTGGTCTCCAGCAAAGCTGTGAGCCTCTCTGCTAGAGAAATGTTTGAAAAGTTAATGTACAATTTACAACAGACACATATTGCAACTGCTTGTTGGCAAGTGTGAGGGCAGACAATAGCTACAGTAACCTTGCTCAATCTCCATGTTTATTTCTTTGTTACAATGTCTCCAAGAATTATGAGGAGAGATTAAAAGAGCTGAATGATATAATACATTCATCAGTGTCTAAGACCCTGACATGTTTGGTACGCTGAACACTGTGGATGCTTAAGATTTCATGATACCAACACTTAGAAACACTTACCTGAGACAGAGCAATCAAAGTAGTGACAGCTTGCATTTGAGTTAAAGGAGCCATTTTATCAGAGATGCCAGATTTTGTGGTTTTATCATGAGTCTTATTCTGTTAGGTGTTTTTTTTTAAACTCCAACACCTGTAGTAATGTTATTACCTAGAAAGCTTTATTTGTAATTTAAATGTGCTCTAAAAGCCCATCAAAACATAACAGAACCAACCCAAAATGTGCTACTAGGGGGTGCACACATGTGTGTGCACATATTAGTCCATCCTTGATGGCCCCATTGTTAAAGCTGTACTGAAATTTTTGAAGTCTCTATTTATGTTTTCAGTCAGTATACAATCTGTTTGTTATTTATAAAAAATAACAGATGTCATTCCTAAACCTATCCTGTGGACTCAACCTCATGGACTTTGCTTAGAAACTTGGCACAACAGAAAAAAAAATTATTATTATATATTTGTGTTGTGGTTGGTAGATAAGGCCCTGATCTGCCTGACTCGGTTGTTATTGTCATAACAGTACAGTACTGCCTTGTAGACTCAACCAAGAATAGTACCCCACTGCACAGGGTGATGTACATCTACTTAGCAAATGACAATCTCTATACTTCTGGCATCTGAAGTGCCCAACACCATTTCCTTGTAGCTTGTAACATTGGCAGAAAAAGAGCCAATTCCTGAATCATTGAAGTCAGCAAAGGATTTGCTCTTGATGGATACAGGCTTCTTGTCAAAGAGCACAATGCAATTTAATCTTTTACTGCTCTTTGTATGTCTTGCACAAAAAGAATCCCAAGGAAATTCTCATGTTGCTATGTAAAAGCATTCTTATTCTGGGGAGTCATGACCCCAACAGCTCTGATCAGCCTGCAGGGTATCATGAGCACCCGCTCTATTTTCCATCTAGGTGGTAGGGGCAGTTCTATTCTTTTCCTATCTAATATTGGGTGCAAGTATAAAAATAGGATGGTAATGCCTGAATTTAAAATTAAGGTTGCCAAAGGAGTTAATATCACACTTAGACAAAATAAGTATAACAGTGGTTCTCAAACTTTTTATTTCGCGGACCACTTGAAAATTGCAGAGGGTCTCTGTGAACCACTTAAACTTTTTTTTGGTCTACAAATCAAAGCTACATTGCATCCATGTGGCATTAGGTGCCACTTCACGGATATGAGCCATTACCTCACTATGTCTTCCTGTCATGCTCGTGCACCATCAGTACGTACTCCAACACAATGTTGCCAACCAATACCATGTTCCTTCACAAACTCATCTAGTAATTGGAAAAGTTGTTTGGCAGTTGTTCTTCTTGGCACTGAACAAGAGAACAATATTTTCGCCTTCATCAGTGATCTGGATGAAGGGGTGGCAAGCACCCTGTCCAAATTCGCGGATGACACAAGAATATGGGGTGAGCTAACACCCTGGAGAGGAGGAACCAGATCCAGGCTGACCTAGACAGGTTGCGGAAGTGGGCAGAGAGCAACAGGATGCAATTCAATAAGGACAAGTGCAAGGTGCTGCATCTGGGGAGAAAGAACTGCCATCATACCTATAGGCAGGGGGGTGACCTCCTCAGCACCACTGAAGCAGAAAGAGATCTTGGAGTCACTGTTGACTCCAGGACGAACATGAGTCATCAATGTGATGAAGTAGTCGGCAGAGCCAATCGCACCTTGTCATGCATCCATAGGTGCTTCACAAACAAGTCCAGGGAGGTGATTCTTCCTCTCTACATGGCACTGGTCAGGCCACAGCTGGAGTACTGTGTCCAGTTCTGGATGCCGCAGTTCAAGCGGGATGCAGACAACCTGGAGAGGGTCCAAAGAAGAGCTACTCGTCTGATTGGAGGCCTGCAGGGAAGGCCCTACGAGGAAAGGCTAAGGGACCTTAACCTCTTCAGCCTCTCCAAGAGAAGGCTGAGAGGGGACCTTGTGGTAGCATACAAATTCATAAGGGGAAAGCAACATGAAGTAGGCGACGAGCTGTTTATCAAGGCACCCCCGGAACAACGAGGAACAATGGCCATAAGCTACTGGAAAGTAGGTTTAGACTGGACATTAGAAAAAAGTTCTTCACGGTCAGGGTTGCGAGGATCTGGAATGAGCTTCTAAGGGAGGTGGTGCTCGCCCCATCCTTGGGGGTCTTCAAGAGGAGACTGGACAGGCACCTGGCTGGAATCACATGGTCCCAGGTTTGGTGACTCTTTTCTTGCCTGCCAGGGGCAGGGGGTCAGACTAGATGGCCCACTGAGGTCCCTTCCGACCCTAGAATCTATGAATATCTTCCAGTACTTTCCCTTCCCACTCATACCTGATGCACGCAAAAAGATTTGAAAGGTCAGCAACATCAGTGGTCTCATCCAATTGCAATGAAAAATACCTACTGCTGTTCACACATTTCACAAGAATGTCTTCAACATGAGCTGCCATATCTTGAATTCTGCATGACACAGTGTCATTTGAAAGAGGCATACAATCTAACTGCTTTGCCATCTTCTCTCCACACATTATAAACACAAGTTCTTTAGCTGCAAGCAAAATAAGTTCTTCCCCAATAGTGTAAGGCTTCCCTGCTTTGGCAATTCAAAGGCTTGCATGATATGAAACTTCCAGGGCCTTTACATTTACTGTTGCATGAGCAAACATTGTTACTGTCCCTTGTTTCAACAAATTGAGTTTGTGCTGAAAAAATTCAGGAGGTTTATCTTTGAAAGCAGCATGTATTATCTCCAAATGATACTGGAGATTTGCAGGCTTCAAGCTTTTGTTAGCTTGCGCTGTGTAGCATAACATGCATTGCAGCGTTGGTTCATTTTGTTCACCAATCCATGTGAAGCCTAAATTAATATAGCTTGAGTTGTATTGTCTTACCATTTTTTGGCATTTCAGTGTATTTTCATTACCAGTACTTCTACTCGTACTGGTTCCTGGTAAACACAGGTGTGTACTCAAAATTTCCTTTGCAGATGTATAGATTCATAGATTCATAGATGTTAGGGCCAGAAGAGACCTCAATAGATCATCGAGTCTGACTCCCTGCATAGGCAGGAAAGTGTGCTGGGTTCAAATGACCCCAGCTAGATGCCTATCTAACCTCCTCTTGAAGACCCCCACCTCCCTTGAGGGTAGGGGAGAGCACCACCTCCCTTGGGAGCCTGTTCCAGACCTTGGCCACTCTAACTGTGAAGAAGTTCTTCCTAATTAATGTATGTTCGCTTGCTGTAGTCTCATGTTCGACTTTGAACTTTTCGCTGATCTCACCGTCACTGGTTTGATTATTTGTTGTTTTCTTTTTCAAATATCTCGTTTTCAACCACAAATCCATTTCTGGGGATTGACTACTATCCTACTTACTGGACTGACGACTGTTACATTTTTTGAAAAAGCACTGGATTCTGGTACAGTCAGTACTTTCCACGTGACAATGATGACCGATAAATACAATACAGGTAGGTTAGCTGAACTGCAGCCAGTGAAGACCATGCACACACAGCTGAAAAATGAAACCTATTAAAACTATGCGTGTCATGTAGTAGGGTGATACCAATTTGAAAAAAAACACATTTCACTTCTGGATTAAATATGAATAAAAATAAAATAACAACATTTTTTTCTTTAGCACTGGCATCATCGTCAAAACAGCCTTGATTTCCATCGTCAGAAAAAATAAATCAAGTGCAGGGCCAAGTACAGATATTCTCAACTGTTCTGCAACCTTTCTGCGGACCACCTGAATGGAGCTTGCGGACTGATGGCGGTCCGCGGACCACAGTTAGAGAACCTCTGAACTATAACATTTAAACAGGAATATATATATATTAAATGTTAATCACAGTGGATAAGGTAATTACATAAATACACTATTGCTAGCTCATATGGTTGCTTGATGACAATATTGACATTTGAAAGGTGGCTGTACACATCTTGTAATGTCCAATCTAAATCTGCTCTCTGCTAGCTTGTGGCCATTATTTCTTGAACCCCAGGGGGCTCCTTGGTGAATAAAACCTCACCAATTCCCTTCTGTGCCCCCGGGATTAACTTATAGGCAGCCACAAGGTCGCCTCTCAACCTTCTCTTGCGGAGGCTGAATAGATCCAGTTTCTCTAGTCTCTCCTCGTAGGGCTTGGTCTGTAGGCCCTTAACCATACGAGTGGCCCTTCTCTGGACCCTCTCCAGGTTATCCGCATCCCTCTTGAAGTGCGGCGCCCAAAACTGCACGCAGTACTCCAACTGCGGTCTGACCAGCGCCCGATAGAGGGGAAGTATCACCTCCTTGGACCTATTCGTCATGCATCTGCTGATGCACGATAAAGTGCCATTGGCTTTTTTGATGGCTTCGTCATACTGCCGACTCATGTTCATCTTGGAGTCCACTAGGACTCCAAGATCCCTTTCCACTTCCGTGCCACCCAGCAGGTCATTCCCTAGGCAGTAGGTGTGCTGGACATTTTTCCTCCCTAGGTGCAGCACTTTGCATTTCTCCTTGTTGAACTGCATTCTGTTGTTTTGTGCCCACTTGCCCAACCTGTCCAGATCTGCTTGCAGCTGTTCCCTGCCCTCCGGTGTGTCCACATCTCCCCATAGCTTTGTGTCATCTGCAAACTTGGACAGAGTACATTTCACTCCCTCGTCCAAGTCGCTGATGAAGACATTAAAGAGTATCGGTCCAAGGACCGAACCCTGCGGGACCCCACTTCCCACACCCTTCCAGGTCGAAACCGACCCATCCACCACGACTCTCTGGGTGCGACCCTCCAGCCAATTCGCCACCCACCGGACTGTGTAGTCATCCAAGTCACAGCCTCTTAACTTGCTTAAATGACTTTAAGCATGACCATAACAAAATTACCTTATAGCTTCCAGAAACAACTTTATCTCTGCTGAACAAGGCAAATTTGTAATTTTTTTCAACATACGTCACCAAAATATATGAATATTTAAAGCAGGATATATACTGTAAGATTGCATAAGTTTATCTCTGTAATGGAGCCCCTATCCCATCACTGAAGAACAGAGGGAGCAGCTGGCTGGCTCCAGCCCCCTGGAGGAACTGATAGGGGCAGAGCACCACTTATAAAATCCAGCTAGCACAGTAGGGCCAGTGACTGATAAGCCTGTGGCAGAAGTGGGGGTCAAGTGAACCAGAGAGGGGGTTAGAGGCCAGGGCCTGAGGGAAGGTGGGTGGTCTGGCCCCATGAGTGACTGGTGCCTCCTGAATCTGGGGGAGCAACCACAGAAGCTGCCAATGGCAGCAGCCCTGTCAGGAGGGGGCACCAGCCCTACTGACAGCATCAGTGTTGGCCATCGGGGGGGCACTGGCCCCGTCGGGGGGGGCACGTGCACCCCCGTGCACCTGCTACCAGTCGCCTATGTCTGGCCCTGCACAGTGCAGAAAGTGGAGCTCTGGGGAGTAGAAGGGCCTGACTGGCCAAGGAAGAAGGACTCCAGACTGCAGGAAGCTGCAAGAAAACATCTGCACCACCAGGCAGCAGGGATAAGTATTTTGGCCCTGAATCATAGCTCAGTGCCATGGGGTGGTACTGACGCAGGGTTGGGGGGGGCCTTTTGTTTGGGAATGGATGCTTGTATGTTTTGTTTGTGTTGAAGTTGGCCTGGGGGATTGGATAGTGGCTTTGGGTGGGGGAGAGCAAAGACAAGGGTGCCAGAGACACCCCAGGTCCTAAACCTTTCAAAATAGCAGGACTGTGGCCTGAGATAGAAAAGACTGAGGGCACAGACCCAGGTTGGAGCCTAGGGTCCTGGGACAGTGGACCTCAGGCAGAGGGGTCCAGCCAGAGTAAAGTGGGTCAGGGCCAGGGGACCTCAGTCCAGACAAGGATGTAAGACCAGAAGTGAAACCCCCCTACCCTCTAGGGGCAGCCTCTATGTCCTGTTATAATGTCAAGGCATGGCAGATGAGACAACAGGGTGGGACCCTGAGAAGCCAGAGGCAGCAAGCAAGGTGGGATCCAGGTGACTGCTAGGAGGTGACTTGGCTGGCTCAGGACCAGACACATTACACTCTCCAAGGTTACAGTTAAAGGTGTTGCCTGCTTGTGTCAGGTGAATGTTCACATGCTAATAATGTCATCAACAGATTGCATAATGTGTAAGGATAATATCCTAAATAAATTGCTGCAACGTGTCCTTTTCTGTTCCATTTAAATGCATGAGATTCTCTAAAAGGTAATGTGTCAAAGTGTTTTGTCTAATGTTTACATAATCTTAAGGAAGCTGATTGTGTGTAACAAAAAGTCCATTTATAACATCTAATGAAATATGCTGTAACCTAGGAGACTCATGCCTCCCTGAACCAGTTACTCTGTAAGATGACACCCTGTCCTGCCTTCCATGTAACAAAAGTTTTACTATTTCATAATAATATGAGCAGCCTCACTAAGCTACCACTGTCAAGTCTCTCTTGTTATTTGTGGTACAGCAGTATTTAGAAGTCCCCATTGCACTGAGCACAATATAGTGCCCCAAAGAGATTCCAATCTATATGGACAAGACAGACACGGGAAGTATCATTATCCCCACTTTACAGATATAGAACTGAGGCCCAGAAAGATTAAATGACTTATCCAAGGAACTGGCTAAAACTGAGCTCTGGTCTCTTCCAGTCTAGTCTTGTGCTTTAACCAGTTGCATAACTAGGGGTAGGAGACCAGGGCATCAGCCCCAGGTGCAGATTTTTAAGGGAGCACAAAAATGGTGATGGCCACTAGCTTGGGCATCACAGCCACCACTGCCCAGCTGCTGCCACTGCCCTGGCCACTGGTACTGCTCCTGGCCAAGCTACCACTTTCCCTCTGAGGTTACTTGAAGCATATTAAGATTTCGGAGGGTTTGGGATGGATCATGCAGGGCATAGCCTGGTTCTCTGTATGTTGCACTACTTAAAATGGATTCTCTCTCCTTGCCTAGACTTGCATAACATTCTAAGAGGTACTTACACCACCTTCTGACTTTGACCCCTAGCATTTATAAAAGAAGTGAGGTTGGTTTGACTCTCATACTGTAGGATCTGAAGAGAAGCATGCAAGACAGCAACAGGAAGGTGAAATGTAATATCTTCCCCAGTAACATACACCTCTGAAATGTCATCAGCATGTGTTCTACACTCTCACTCATTGCTGTACATTTTTCTTTGAGGGAACCTGACTGCAAGAGCATGTGAGTGCCCCACCTCACACACCCACTCCGACTTTGGCCATAACTCTGGTTCCTGAGGAATGAGAATGGTGCCCAGCAAGTCCAGAGGGGCCAACAGCATAAAGAAGACAAGCAAAAGCTGTTGATTCACCTTGAGAGGCCCTGATCCTGAAGCTAGACTTTGCTACGTGGACCCCTGCACTCATGAAGGTCTGATTGCAAGACTGACACCTTAAAACAAAGAGTCATCTGCAAGTTGCTTTCCCGGACCACGCAGAAGGCAGATAACACTGCAACCTTGACAGTAGGATGGGGCAGGTATCTGGAAGAACAGCACAGCCCCAGCTGCTAGCACTTCCCCCTTGACATCAGGAATGCAGATCAGTCTGTTCTCCTTTCTATTTTTGAACCTACATTGTAGCCAGCCCCACAACAACCCCTTCCTACAGACTCTGTCTGGTTGGCCTCCTTCCCAAACCAAGGACATTCTCTCACTGCTATTGCAACAGACTCTTTGCATCAAAGGCAGAGCACTGAGGTCATCAGCAACATTTATTTCTCTGCAGATTCTCCTGGGCTCCAGCTGTTTACTTTCCCTATATCCCGCCATGCAGTGGTTCAAATGTGTATGCTCCCAGTTACTTAATCCTATTCCCTCTGCGAGCCCTGTATCTGGTCCCTCACAGGCAGCTTCAACCCTCTACATCGGGGCAGGCAATTATTTCGGGTGCAGGGACACTTAACAAGTTTTGGCGAGCTGTTGGGGGCCGCATAGGTAGCTTTGCCCCTTGACAGTTGCCTGCCCACAAGTCGCCCTATTAGGACCAGAAATCTCGCCCCCTAACCCCTGACCTTTGCCACCAGAAGTCCCTCCCCTTGACCCCCAGAAATACCCTTTTTGGGAGGGGGGTTGCCATCTTAGAACCAGAAAAAAACAAATCATACACTAGAAGTCAAACGCCTACTATAGCATATTTTAATTTTATTACAACAAAATATTTGTCGTGATTTGTGTTTGTGTACTGTATATTGAAGGGATTGAATAATAACTCAGAAATAAAATCTCACTCATATTGTGTGAGGGTTTTGTAGGGAGTGTGTATACACCATACACACTCCCTACAAAACTCCCGACTTGCATAGGCAAGTACCCTATGCCCCCCACTATGTGGGTGTGCGTATATGTTGGTGGGGTTGTGGGGCAGGGTGTGTGAGGTTTGTGGGGTGCAGGGACCCCCCACATTCCCCCACATGGCACACAGCCCCTGCTGCTGGGAGCAGCAGCAGGTGTGTAGGTGGGGGGAGGCTTAAGAAGCTCATGCCTGGCGCAGGCACTGGTGCCCAGCAGGGTGCGGCTCTGGGCAGCGGTGTGGGTGGGGGTGAGGAGCGCAGCCTGCCTAGCTGCCTCTATCATGGGGACTTTACACTGCATGCTTGCAGCTTCTGCACTCCCATGGGGGAAACCCCGCACTGGACTCTGCAGGCAAGCAGGGGACAGGGCTCCCTTCACTCTAGGCAGAGTCTGGGGTCCTGTGCAGCATGGGGCAGCAGAGGCAGTGGGTTCCACCAAAGGGCTTCCCTCGCTGTGAGTGCGGGAGCTGCAGGCACACCGCAGTAGTAGCGGCAGCAGGAGCAAACTGGGAACCGCAGGGCCGGGCTGGCTCCAGCTGCATTCTGTGATCCCGGCATTGCAGCCGGGAACCAAGTGACAGGGCGCGGCATGGCATGGTCAGGTACCTCCCGGCAGCATGCTGTTCCTGCCTGTAACGCCAGAACTGCAGAACACAGCAGGAGCCAGCCCACCCCATGGATCCCAGCTTGCTCCTGCTGCTGCTGGTCCTGACCCTCAGGGCCCTGCACTCCCACTTGCTGCCACTTCCCCCAGTGCTTGCCCCTGCTGCCTTCCCTCCCTGCCCCCCGCAGGAAAGTCTGCAAAGGAAGGGGAAAGGGCTGGGGGAGGGAGAGGGGGGGAAGTGGAGCTGGGGCCCACTGCATCCATGTGGCCACCCCTTCCCCCGTGTCAGGGTTGTTGCCCAGCAGTGGGACTCACATGGCGCTGCACTGCTTTCAAAAGCAGCAGCAAAGTACAGAGGCAGGAAGCAGGCAGATCCCTGCTTGCAGCTGCAGCCTGCCCTTGCCCCATGCAAAACTCAGGGATCTACATGCCCCCCACCCACACCCCCTTGGCTCCCTGGCACCATGCCTCTGGGCTCCGACTGTCCCATGACCTGGCCTGGCTGGGGCCCCATTCACTGTAAATGGGGCCCTGGCCAGGCTGGGTCATGAGACAATCCCCACAGTGTAGCAGGGAGCAGGGCAGGGGCAGAAGTGAACGATTCACCCCTGCCCCCACCCCTCTCCCTCCTGCACTGTGAGGGGTACAGTCCTCCCCCCCGCCCCCCCACCCCTCAAGCTGAGGCAGAAAGCAGATGAAAAGAAATTTACCTGCTTGCTGGGCTGGCTGCTGGCTCTTGCTGCGCCGGTGATCCTCTCCGCCCTCCGCCCCATTCTTACCTGAATTTCCCTCTGGGGCAGAGGGAAGTGGGGAACAACCACAGGCTCCCAGGCTAGAAACTTCGCCTAAGACAGGGGCTTCCAGCTGGGGGCTTGGTGGGGGGGGCAAGGGGCAGGACTGATGGGCCTTCCTATTGCTGCTGCTGGCTTCCCCTGGGTCCTGCTGCTGCTGGTTCCTGTCATCTCTGACAGGCAGCCAAGGGCAGATAAAAATTAGTTTTAAAAAATGTTTTAGGATCCCCATGGGCTGGGTGAAATGGCCTAGTGAACCGGATCCAGCCCGTGGGCTGTATTTTTACCACTGCTGCTCTACATCCTTCTCCATGACTTTCTGTTTCTAGTCCCCATTTACATGGCTTGCTTTTTGCTCCTATCCTACTTCCACCAGATCTTTCCTAACCAGACTTCCAGGTAGAAACTGCTACCCACCTGGCTCCCAACCAGCTTGTTGTGCAAGAAGCCAAGGAATTTACTAGATCTCAGATAGCTTTTCACTTTTATTGTCACAAATTTCTCACATGAAATGCTGAGAATAGGAAGTACTGGCTCAAACTGGCAGGGAGCCAGTATCTAAGAGCATTAAAATGCCCCAACACAGTGCTGGGAGTAGGTCTCTGGTCTAATACATGGTTCCATGAAAAAAAGGGCTGTACCTCAATGTGGAGGGTACAGATTCTTGCTGGAGAATGCAGTACAGGTTTCCCTTACTTTATGTGGGTTCTGTATGTGCAAATTTGTTCTTATGCAATTACCCTTTTTATACCAAAAATTCATTATATGTGAGGTAAATTCACTCTTATATGAGTGGTGTGGTGGAAGTCTGCAGTCAGCTGCTTTGTGGGGAGCACTGTGGGAGTGACGCACCCTAAAATATAGTCTCCTGTGTGGATCTGTGCTCCTCATTTGTCTGTGACACATGTTTCTGCAGTTGCCATCCCCATTATGATAGTGCCCTGTGCTTGTGTGTACTGTCTGCTCTTGGTGAGCACCAAAATTGTCCTGTAAAAGTGGTAGAAATCGGTCTAGGGGTCAGTACAGTTGAGGTCTTGGAACATATCCCTATTTGTTACATTGTAATGTGGGTTCCCTTTATGCAAATTCAAGTTATGTGCCATTTTCCAGGAAACGCATGTACAGCATAAAGTGAGGAAAACCTGTACTGTATAGCTGTGTAGGCCAAGAACTGAAAGGTCATGTTAACTGGGGAAAATGGTACTCTTGCTTGCCCACGTGCTCTATGTGCTGTGAGGAGGAACAGCAGTAACATAACGTGGGGTGGGCAAGTGGAGCATATACTGCCTAAGCAAAGGAGTGCCTCACTTTGGGGGTTCTTGCTACAGGCTACTTCCCTGCTGCCTTGCCTTGTTCTTCCAGCACTCTCCAGCTCCAGGAAGCTGCCAGTGCAAGGCGTTCTGGGAATCCTAGCTTTGTAGAGCAGCAGTGGAATTAGCTGTTGATGATGGGGAGAACTGACCCCCATTTTTTCTGCTGAATTCAGAATGTTATTGTGTTCTGGAAATAGGCTTCAACAGCAAGAAAATGGGGTGAAAGTTTCCTCTCCCGGCAGCAGCAAACTCCACTGCCACTCCACTAAAGAACAACGATTCCTACAATGCCTCAGACTCAACCCAGCTCTGCTCTGTTCCTGCACTAGGGGAAGGTAGAAGGAGGACAGGGAAGGGTGAAAGATGGCTCCCCAAAGCACATTCTTTTCCACACTTTGCCTCTGAATGACAGGATAACATTCTTCACAAGTGTCATCAAGTATATTTCCTCAACACTATAATTGTGTACTAAGGCAGTGCAGATTATACTGCACTGGACTGCAAAGTCAACAGCCTGAAAAAGTTAAGTCAGACTGTAGGAAAATTGCCTACTAGAAGCAAAGCCACACGGTGCAGGGTATGTGCTATATCAGCTTCCATCTAATCCATCTCCTCTTCCTAGGAGAAGATGAGGGTCATGGAATTGGCCATTTTGCCTGAGACCATCTGAGACAAATCCCAACAGGTTAAGACAGATAGGTCCCAAAACATAGCACAGACTAGCCACCTCTTCAGTCAGGACCCCAAAGGAGACCTATAAGTCCTGGAGACAGTGACAGGCCACTCAAACCAAATGAACATTGCTTTGCTAGCAAGTTAGTAAATTAGACACATGACTGTGGTGTATTAATGTTGGCTCTTCATTATTATGGTTAGGTGTGTCCGTGAAAGGAAAATATGGGGAACTGTATCTTTAGAAGCTCCTGTTATGTTACACAGTGGCATTGAGTGAAGCAGTTTTGATAAGCACCTTGTCTTGGAGTGATTCTTGAATACCACACTCAGATACCATGGTGAGGAGCCTGACCCTGCACCACGGAAGTCAATGGGTTCTTTGTCACTGGCTTCAGTGGTTCCAGGATCAAACTACAGAAAGAGATAGAGGCCAGCTGTATTTTCAATGTATTGCATGGTCTGTCTTTTCTGTTACCAGCCATGGGGAACTTCAGCTTTTTCTCTTTCTTTGCTAATTATCTCTAATGTTTGCTTAAAGTGCTAGATTCTTTCTCTTCCCTGTTTGTTTCTCATCATCACAGTGGCAGATAATACATCTCATTCAATTAAACGCTTGGGTCAGGACACAGCCTATCTGCTCAAAAGGCTCTTGAACACAAAGAAAATGACTATGCCACATGAAACCTGGTTTGCTAAATGGCAGGAAGACCAGACAATTAAACACATTCAATGCTTTGAGAATGCCAGAGAATTCTGGCTTGGGTTATACTTCAAGCCTGAGTCTACTTTCAGTCTTTGTTGAAAACTCCCATGGTTACAGATTAGATTCCGCCGAATAATCCAGTTATATAATATACAAAGAAGACTTATCACATTTCTACTTGCTGTACCCTAAAGGCAAATACCTCTTGAAGTCAGTGCAGGCTTATATGTATGTCTGATCTGTGAATCTTAGGGACAGAAAACAGGCAGGGACTTCCCGGGTATCAAGTCCTTTTCTTCCCATTGCATGCAGTGTCATCATATAATTCCTTTCCTAAACTCATCAAGTTCCATTTTAAAACTAGGTAAGTTTTTTTGTCCCCACTGCCTGTGCTGGGCACAAGGTCCCTGAGCCCCACTCCCCCCCCAGCCCCCCTGCCTGCTGTTGCTGCTGCTGGCAGCAAGGGCTGCATGCCATGTGGGGGGTCCCTGCATCCCACAAACCTCACACAATCACACCCTGCCCCCACAATCCCCACTGACATATACACACACCCCAACATATCCTATGCCCCCCCAAAAACCCCACCATACACACACATCCCACATACCCCCACACAATATAAAAGAGTGAGACTTTATTTTTGAGTTATTATTCAATCCCTTCTATATACAGTATAGAAACACAAATCAAGACAAATATTTTTGTAATAAAATTTTAAATATAGTAGGTGTTTGACTTCTAGCATATGATTTGTTTTTTTCTGGTTCTAAGATGGCAACCCATCTCTCAAAAAGAGTATTTTGGGGCCAAGGGGAGAGGCTTCTGGTGGCAAAGTTATGAGGTTAGGGAGTGGGACTTCTGGTCCCTCTATGGGGGCGGAGCAAATGTCCAGGGGCAGGGCTACCCATGCAGCCCTTGACAGCTTGCCAAAACTTGTTAAGCGGCCCTCCAGATGCTTTTATGTAGTGCATCTCATTTTTCCATCCCAGACACTATGTAGGTCTGCACCATCATCGTTGTTTTACAGATAGGGAAACAGGCCCAGGAAGGGAATGGACTAACCCACAGTTAGCTGAGCCAAGAATAGCACCCAGAGCTTCTAAGTCCTTGGGTTGTACTCCTTCCGCTAGACAATACTGTTGTACTCGATTAATTGAGTCTGCTAGAATGTGGTAATTCCAGCGTCATGTGTCAGACATATCACCTGTGCTAGCAACGGCAGTTTTGTTCTATAGCACTGTCAGCCTAGCACAGGATTATTTGGGCTGGAGAGCCACTTAACAAGTTTTGGTAAGCTGAGGGCCGTACACACAAACATGTGCACACACATACATGCACATACACATGCTCCCCACAGCCGGGCTGGGGATGGTGGCAGAGCAGCAGCAGAAGTGGAAGCACAAGGCTGTAGCATGCCCAGGCCCAACCCCACACCCCGCGCTGCCCAGATCCTGGAGCCAGCACCTGCTGGCTGCATCTGCAGCTATAGGGGTGGAGGATGGGCCTCCATGCTGTCCTTCCCTGCCATCAAGGCTCCTGGCATGTGCATGCGTTCACTGCCCCCTGTCTCCAGCATTCTCAGATTCAGGGGAAAGTCAAATCCAGATCCAGTTTTGCAGCTGTTTAATGTATATCACGAAGCAAAACCAACCTCTGGATTTAAACTCTCTGAACACCGAGGAACCCTGCATCCAGGCTGGAACTGAGCTGCCTAGACCCAGCTTGGTTCTGAAGGACACTTTCTAGTATACATGTACCAAATCTGGCAACCCCAGGAATAGGCACAGAGAACCACCAAGGAATGTTTCCACTTTTATGTAGGGGATGCTGGGGATTAGGGTCACAAGCCAACGAGCTGAAGAGATTGGGAAAAGCACAGGCAAGTAATCATTAGGGTACACACACTTAGGATATATATAACGGATAATAAAAAGTGTCACTGTGGTGAAACCACCCAAGAACAGATAACAGGTAACCGCTACAGAATACTAACACTATGGTTAATACACTTGAGCAGCCTTAAACCCACTCCGCAACTCCAGAGGGACTTCAAACAAGTCTCTGGTCCCAAACACTTAATTGCCATGTCTGAATTCCACATCTGACCCCTGCTGCTCCAGCCCATAAATCTAGCTGCTTCCCACCCTCACACCATGTGCCTCTTTCTCTGCCATGCTGTTCTATGCCCCACACTGCTCCTGCCACTTCCCCTTGTCTCCCACAGCCTTCTGGGAGCTGTAGTTCACTTTACAACATTACAGCACATTACATATGCACTGCAGTGAGTCTGGCCATATTGAAACATCCAAACCCAATATGAAACTGGAGATGGAAAATGGAGAGCCAGCTTCACAATGCTATCCTGCAAAGCAACCACTCAAAGCAGGTTTAGCTTCTTAATTTCCATGTCTTTCTAAATTCACAGATGTTTCCTGAGTACAGCATAATACTGTGCTTCTCAACCTCTTCTAGGTTAGAAAACCCTTATTCAAAGTTCTTCTAGGTTAGAAACCCATTACTGATCAAGAACAAGAAACAACTGTATAGTATATGTTAGGAGTGCACCAATAGAGATTTTTAAGGAATCATAATGGCCAATACCAATCTGATTCTGATATGCAGCAAGGCAGCTTGGAGACCAGCATTGGGCTGGTAAATCTGGTGTGAGGGAACAGGTAGGGGGAAGGAGGAGGCATTGGGGGGGGGGAAGGGGGGGGGGGGGGGGGGGGGCTGGGGGGGGGGGGGGTGCAAATCCAGGCATCTGTGGTGAGGGAGGGAGTGGGGCTAGGGAAGGCACTGTTCAGCTGGGGTGGGGCACGGGTGGCTTCCACCCTGCACACACCCCGGGAGGACATGGGGAGCGTGTGCCCCTGGATCTGTGCAGGGCAGGGTGCTGCTGTGGGCTGGAGCCAGGGCTGCACTGGGCTCTTCCTGGCGGGGGCTAGGCTAAGCTGCACTGTGCTCAGGGTGGGCGGTGGTGGCACTGGAAGTGGGAGCTGCAGCCACCTCAAAATTTGCTGTAGCCTCCCTAACCCCCCTTCCCAGCACCACCACTGTGTGCCCTGAGCACAGTGCAGCCCAGCCCCTTCCAGGATGAGCCTGGCACAGTCCCTGGCCCCAGCTTGCCCTATGCACAGATCTGGGGACACACACTGTGGCAAAATGCCATCTCAGTCACTCCCCAAACTCTGCTATCAAGCTTATTACCTATCTGACAATTTGATTACCATGGTCACTGCAGAGGCAGGCACCTCTGCTCCCATCTGAGCTGGATACATTCCTGAGGGAGGCAGAAACCTACTCCCTTTGCCTGTGTGACTGGCCTCGCACACCTGGGTGGGGGGCTTAAACTCCCTATTATTCTAAGCAATGACATCATGACTGGGAGTGGGGCTAGAGACCCTGCCAGTCTACCTGGCAACTGGTGATGCATTTCAAATTGGTTGGCTGGCAGCCAACAACTACTGGCCTTCACTGAATCTGATAAATGAGGTTATAAGGTCTATATAAGTTAAAGACTGCCCAGGAGGAGGGGTGGCAGCCATGATGAAGAGACACAGAGTTCATCTCTCTATCTCTCTCCTGAAACACACAGACACACTACAAGCTGCCTGCCTCCAGAGGAAAGATCTATCAGCCCCTGGATGATACTTGTGAATAAGCTACTTGAAATCTAACTAGATATATAGCCTGAAGTAACTCAGATGTGTGATCAAAGGCTACCATGCCACTGTTTGCTCTAAGGGTTATCCTTTGATATTGCTCTACCCTGTACCCTATTCCAAACCTACTCCTTGTAATCAATAAAGTTATCCTCTGTATCTAGTGTGAAAAATGTATTGGGAGAGGGTTTAGATTATGCCTTAGGGTCCCCTTGGTCCCGCTGACTAAGGGAGACCACTATTTGTGCTTCAGACTAAAGGAAGCATTCCAAGTTCTTGCAGTGGGTCTAGTACCCTTCAGGTCTATAAGGCCTGTGTACCTCATGAGGCACAGGGCCACTAACACACTGAGACTCGTGAGTCGTGGCAGTGTTACCTCCAGGCTTGCAGGTGTACTCCAGGAAGGGGGTCAGCTGGACATGAGGCGCCCTCAGGGAGGCACTTGGAGCCTTGCAGGTGGTCGGGCACAGTGATCCATTAGTTCCCATCCTGATTACAGCAAAGAAATAATGAAGTAATGTTATAGCCGCTTTTCATGCTAATTTCACTATATGATCACGTGAGTTGTAAGCAACTGTTAAAAAGTATATAAGCCTCCTGATTTTGCTCTTGGGGGGGGACCCCTTCCAAGTGCTTGGGAGATCCATGTCACTTTGGAGTCCCCCCTACAGCTGTAGTTTCTTTTGAATAAAAGCTTCTGCTGACCTGACCCAAAAGTATGCTGCGTGTGTTTCCACGACAATTCCTGGTGCCGTGACTCGGATCCAGAACACAGGCTGAGAAAGGAGGACCGCAGACTGCCCCCCCCGAACCCCGAGGCGCCAAACTTGAGAGGTAAGAGACCTAATTCAAAATCTCTATTGGGGTTTCGGAGGAGGACTGCCTGTAGGCTCCCAACTTGGCCGTGGTAACTGGATCTGAACCTTGTTAAAACAGGTCAGTCTGAACCTTACTGCCGGCTAAAATTTTCTGTCTGGTAAAGGATCCCATTTTGTGTCTGGTAACGTACGTTTTATTTAGGGAGAAACTGTTTGAGGCACCTTCATCCAACAGCACATCGGGCTAGGGCATTCATTAACAAGATGACAAAAAGCTGGAGGGTTGGGTCTTTCTTGCTGGTTTCACTTAATAGCTGGTGTGAAATCATCTTATGGATTCTGGGACTTGAGGGAGGGAAAAAGAAATTCAGTGGGGCCTGTAACAGGTCACCCTTCCCAGCGCCATCTTCCTAGTACTCCACGCCTTGCGTGGGATGCCCTTGGACCTTCTTTAGGGTTCTTATGTCCCACCCTATACTTGCTTGCCACATCTTGATGAAAAAAAAAGTGATGATGTTCTTGTGAGCGGGAGGCTGCTTATTGTATCAATTATGTTGGGGCTTTTCCCCTATGTGAGACTGACCCCCGATTTTCTCTAGCTAGGCCTCCCTGTCTAAAGCCCACTAAACAGGTTTTGACTCCGAGGCTCTAGCCTTTTCTATTGTCTTGAGGCCCGTGGCCCCTTTTCCTGCTCCAATCTGGAGCCTGACCCAGAGGCTTGGGTGCCAGCCCCACAGCTGGAGGTCTGCGAGCCCAAAACCAGGGCTTCTTGTTGCCCCCTCTCCGGGGCTTCTCGCCACGCCACTTCTCTGAGGCTGGGGTTCCCACAATGCTGCGGGTCCCCTATGAGGCCTCCTCCAACCCCCAATAGCCTCACCCAAGCCACCGGTATCAAACAACAAACAAAACACAAGCTCCTGGGCTATAACATAAATTCAAGCCGACCGGGAAATACTCCATCCCTCCACAGTGACAGGAGCAGTTCCTGCAGTCAGACCTCTCCCCTTCAGTTGTTCTAGGAGAGCTCCTTCCCCTTTAGCAGCCAGGAGGGAACTGCCTCCTTGGCCTCAGTCCTGGTGTTTAAATGGGAGCCAGGCCCTCCCCTTCTGGTCAGCTGACTGTGAGCAGGTGTGGGTCACTGGCTCCCTCTGGTTGCCCTAGCAACCGGCACCTGAGTAGCTATTCCGGCTCTCCAAGTAGCAGGCACCTTAGTGCCCTGCTACAGGGCCATTACAGGTGTAATCAGAACAGATTTTGGCCTAAGCTGAATTTATTTTGGGGGAGAAGTTCTGCAACTAGAGGGTTAGACTTAATGATACCAGGCAAAAGTCTCTCCTGTGGGGTGCACCTCTGTTCCATCATTCAGCATCTTTCTGCATAGCTGGTGCCATCGAACACAGCACCTGTGCATACCTCCTATTGCCTTTGATTTAAAGATGGGTTCACAACACCTCTGTATATGTTGTATTGCTGCTACTAGTTATGATTTTTTCCCTATGCTAAGTCCTATGGGGCCCTTTGTACTTAGTACTGTACAAAGAAAGAATAAAAGTCATTCCCTGCCACAAGAGCTTACTATCCCTTTTGCTCAGTGTGTTCTCTGCTTTCTCATATTGAAATTTCCTCATGTCTGTAGCATATTTTTCTGGGGGGTAAAAAAGCAGGACCAAAGAGAACAGATTATACCCCCAAGTGAGCAGTATGTTACAGCTATTGCATATTGTTTTGATGTTTCTGTGTAAACCTATTTTAAGTGAACAAATGTTTTCCAAGTAATTTCCTACTGTGAGAACAATACTAAGTACAGACATTCAAAAAGCCGGAGGCAGAATAGATCTAAGTTGCATGGTTTTCTGCAAGCAGTGTAGCTTAGATTGGTAGCAAACAGAATTCACATTCATTTGCACTTTAATAGGGGAGGGCAAATCTTAGACTATGTTTCGCCATCTTTAAACCAGCCTGTGTGCCGAACTTCTGTTACAGCTGTAGACTGGTTTCTGATCACTTATACCGGTAAAAGTGTAATGTCTGTACCTGGCCCAAGAGTCAAATTTTTAGTTCTCTTAAAAATGCTTAATTTTTGCAAGCAGCAATATGCAGTACGGACCACATCTGGGATTTGTCTGTTTGGGAAAGAGCAACCCTAGCGTTGTCACTCCTGTTCCTGCCAGGCAACTTTCCTCCTCTCATGTTTAATCAGTACTTTAGAAAGCTGCACCTTCTGGTAGATGCCATTGCTATGCATTAGAGAGAGATTAATGGAGCCTTTAAAACCCCTTTTGGGTTTGAACTGGAGATTATTTAGTGTGTCAGGAGTTTATCCATCCCAGAAGTGTAATTAGGGGAGGTGGGCAGAGCACTGTCCCCAGGTTCTGGCTTAGATGGGGGTACAAGATTGTTAGCCTGTCTGCTGCTGCCCCAGGTGCAAAAATGCTAATTACATTTCTGACCTATCCTACTTCATGGCAGTTCAAGCTCAGTAGTTTGTAGACCTTGAAACCTTTCTTTCCACATGTACTTGAGCTTTGTTGCACCTAAGATTCACGCTATTTTATTTAAATAGCAATTTAGATGCAGTAGAATGAATTCCTGTCTGTCTTTGCCTGCAGAAACCCAAGAAAGGAGTTATGTAGCGGGGCATTTCTAGGATGCCAGATTAGATACCTGGACAGAGATGTGAAGATGTAGAGCAATTACTGCAATGCACGGTGGGAACAGCAAAGCCTGAGGCTTACATTTTGGTTTTACAGTTGAACTATCAATAAAGCCAAGGCCCAGTTGGAGGTTAGATGTGGCCTACATAGGCCATTTACTTATTCTGGAGCAGAATGCAAACTCCTCTACATACTGGGTATGTCCAGTGGCTGCACGGTACAGCAGGTTGTTTCTCTCATCGTTTAAACAAGAGAGTTGCTTAAATGCCTCAACAGGAAGAATGTATCCTGTGATCCTGTAGAATTTAAAAATGGCTATAAATGCTAATTTGATGCATTATAGCTTGCAAATTAATTTAGTGCTCTTGGTGTTGGCAATATTCTACATTTTAATTAACAGGACACTTGAATTTTGGACTCCACTATTTCATCCTTCACTGATCTCATCTGCTGACGTGGCTTCTCCTCCTGTCTTCATAATAATAGCTTGCAAATCAGCTAGTCAACTGTTGATCTACCTTCCTTCTGCCATTTTCATATCTCAGACCTGCTCCCCCCACATTCCTCCTCTGCTTTGAATTCACATGACTATGAATATGAACTCTTTATTTTTACTCCCAAGTTTTCTCTGCTCCTCACACTTTGTCATTGACATCCCCACAGGCCTCCCATTTGAGTCACCTTTGCCTCCTTTCTTTTTGTTACCCTTGAACAGACATTGCTAAGCAGTATGGGGGTGGGGGTCGGGGTGGGAGTCCATTCTCAGCCAGAAACATCAATTAATGTTTTTAGGGAACAACTCTGTCCCGAGAAATAAGTGTAAGTAAAGAAATCAAGACAGAAAACAAACTCTCCTGAGTTTGCTTCATCCTCAGAAAAAGAGAACAGCATCACAAAACTAGCAACAAGGCAGCAGCTTTTCAAAGCCTGAGCAGTATGTGGCAAGAAATCTGCTTGTGTACATTGTGCTGACCTGTCGTAAAAGTGTTGGTATGCTGTGCACTTGGGTGCATGGTATTGGAGCTAATGGAGTTGTAGTAGGGATGAATTGGGCTTCATATATATTTAAGAGTTAAGGATTTGGACTGTGGTGGATCAGGAGTCCCACAGATGGGGAGCTGATGGATTCAGGACAACTGAACGAGCAGAGCAGTTTCACAGGGACGTGCTCATTTACAGTTTATTAACATTCAGTTTTCTAGCAAATGACTGGCTCCATGTCCCTGTGGGCTGGGAACTAATTCTGCTAGGAATGTCACTATTCCCTGGGTGCCAGGGATGCATGCTAAGGAACACAGATGTTCTTTCTTTTTCAAGGCCGCCTCTTGCTCTCGGTTGGCATTCACCATGCCATGGTAACACCTGAGGAACTTCCGCTGGGGAAGTAGGTTGCATCGTTTCCACTCTCCCTTCCTGTGCTTGGGGCTTTCCTGCCCAGGGTGATGTATTTGCTCCACTGTGCATCTTCCAGCAGAAGGCTTTAATTAATCAATGCTTGTGTGACATTTGTGAGATGCAAATCTGTACTGTCACTCTTAGAAGTATGACGCTTCACCCACCCCAATCCTCAGGTATGGCACATTCAACACTCACCTGTTTGGAGAGGAGCAATCTTCAGTCCCTTCCCAGAGCCTGGCTGTCCTGAGTGGCATTGCATAGCACTGCTGTGGCTGCGCCACTGGGACGGCTCACTGAACCATTACTTTTTACATCCGACTCCAGCATTTTTATGTTGGCTGAATAATTTTCCCAGTGTTTCGAAACTAAATGTTGTGCCAAACTGTGCAGCAGAGCTTGCTTGTTTTAAATTAGGATCATATGTTGTGCGTGCAGGGAAGGGAGGGTGGAAAGGGGCTACTTTGTCATGCGATTCCTACATTGTGTGACAGCTTCTTGGTTCCAGGAGCTGGATTCTAGGCAAGATCTCCAAGGCAGGCAATGGAAGCAGCTGGCCTGAAACCATCCACAGAGGGGGCTCGCTTTGGAGGGTCTTCCTCAGGCACTTCCTCCAAAGCCATGGAGCTATTTATCTGAGTTCTGGCTCAGGTTGGGAGAGCTTTTTTGTTGCCTGCAGAAACAGATTACCCAGGAGAATCCTGTCATTTCAAGACACCTGCTTGTGGATTCAGATGGAAGATATTTTTAGGGCCAAGAATTGCATCTATACCTGTAATAAATGGACTCATTTCAAGGGGAAGAAGGGAAGCCCTGTGAAATGAGCAAACAGCCTGTTCAAACAGCTAGTTACTTATTGCTGGGACATCCAACAAATATCTCAGAGAAGATCCCAGGAACCTCCACAGGGAAGTCAATTTGTGTATAACACTGTAATTATTAGAGATGAGCATTTCTCATGCCCAGCACAAATGTTCTGAATGTGACCAATTGTAGATACTTACACTCCAGCAAAGAGGTCTTGTGCACATGCTATATCTTGAGCAAGTATATAAGACTACTGACCACTGGGGATTTATAGGGCTGTGTGCCTCCAGCTCCAGTGAATGCCATAAGGAGGTAAGGCAGAAGGTAAGGCAGGAGGTAAGGACACTGCTCCAGGCAGAAGGGAGCCAGCTCATTGAAGGAGTAATTTGGTTTCCCTTAGAAGGTCTTCTAGTTTTGATCATGTGAGGGGAATTTAGCCTAGTCCATTTTTTTTAAAGCTGACTTCACAGTAAAAAGTCTAAATAAAAAAACATTTCAATGCTTTTTCCCAAGCTGTAAGCAGTCCTGGAAAACATGTCTGCATCTGCTTCTCTGCCCAACCCCCTCTCTTTTCCTCTCTCTCTCCCTCTCTGCCTCTTACTGAACCCAGTTTTAATGAAGGTGCTGCTGCCAGTAGAATGGTGGCTATATTTGTTTAATGAGCCCGTTCCAATGTGGTGTTTAATTGCTCCATTATTTCCTTTGTCAGCGCTCTGGATAACAAAGTTATTGGTATTTGACTAATTTTTCACGCTTGGCTTAAAATATATCTGTAAATATGATGTCAGCTGCAAAGAGGAACTACCAGGCAAACTGGGGATTCAGGGGGTTGCTTTTTTTTTCTTTCCCTGAGCAGTAATTACTGGAGGTAAATGAAACTTCTGGGAACTGTTATTTCAAATTGAATTTTAACTGTTTGCTTCCCAGTAGCGAAAAAACACAGACTATGACATCTGTGTGAATCATAAAGGAGGTGGCTACTAGGAAGCTGGCGTAGAATAGTTACCTTAAAACTTCTCTATTTAGGTACCACCATCCATGTTTGAAACTTGTTTATAAGCTTGAGTTTATCGTTACAAATGTGATGTTACTTACCTGGGGCCTGCTGGGGATGGGGCCCAACACAAGTTCATCTGTGAAAGGGAAGAGGGATTTATAACCTTGCCTTAGAGGAGGTAACTGGGGAACTCCATCCCAGCCCTAGGCTCCAAGAGGAAACTAGTCAACAATCCCATGCATCCTGGGACTGTAGATCAGGGAATGAATGGCATAGCCTGTCCATAGAGTGTACACAAAGGCTCAGGGGTTTTTTAAACATCTGACCACTTTTTGTCTCTGTCTGTGTAGTTCCTTCACCATAGAATCTATCTGTCTACAAAAGAGAAGCTTGCTTGGAAACTAAACCCTGATTAAAGTCTAGTCTCAGCCCTGATTACACTTATTAGAGTCCCTGGAGCTGGACAGGTGTAACAGGGGCTGAAGTCAATCCTTAATGACATTAACCACATATGCTTGCAAGCATTGATTACATTCAGTAAAATCATAAATGACTAAAACCAGTCTCAAGCCATGTGCCAATCTTCAGAAATAAGGAACTTTTCCAATGGAGCACATGTCAAAAAGAAGGAAATATCACAACTCCTGGCTCCCATAGCCCCATCTCCTCAGGATGTCTTCTAGCAGAGTAACATATAGCATCAGAGAGCCAGAAACCTGTCTAAGATCTGAACATAGCACTCTATAACCTGTGATCATTGCTGGACACAGACCCTGTGGCTGTAATATGGGAGCTTTTCTTGCTTGTTACATTGCTGTAGAAAGTGAGATTGCAGCAGGTCACTGAAAGTATTAGTGCCAAATTTAAGATTGTGTGCCCAGAGAGGGCTGCTGTGAGCTGTTCTTCAGACAAACAGATGGATGTGCACTAAGACAAGGCGAATCAGCTTGATCAGCCACTAGGGGACTGAGCTCTTGCATCAGACATGCAGGCTCTTTCATCATGTTGTTCTGACAATAAGGCTGGAATGCGAGCTTGTGAACTGATGCAACAGCTCTTATGGAGTTGCGGCAGGGGAGTTGGTTACCTCAGTGGCAGAAGAAAATTCATAAACAAAGTCTCCATTAAGCTTTGATATAAAAATATGAAACAGCAGCTCTCCTGAATGAAATCAGCTAAGAATAGCGAAAAAACTTGTGATAAAGTGACAACTGCTGTCAAAATGATATATTGATCTTTAAAACTAGTAAAATAACATCTAGGAAGTATGCCTTGCTGTTAAAGCTTGTTTCTGGGAAAGGGAGTCTTCAGTGATGTAATAAGGGAGACTTTGGAATAGGCTAGGACACACATTCCCAGCATGAGTTCTCTTAGGTCTGCACGTACAAAAATATGCACATGTATTTCTACATCTGAATGTTTCCATTCATACAGAATTCCATTTGATTGATGAATTAAGAGCTGTGGTGGCAGAAAAACCTTTTAACATGGAGTTTAAGTTTATGAACAGGCTTCTACAGCATGATTGCTCGTTCATATGAGAGGGGAGGTTTGGGACTGGTACTGTATTTTTATCTAATGATTGTTTCATGTAACATATATGAATAGTCCTTTGAGCAGGGACCGGAACCCAGGTCATCGGTGTCCCACAGGAGTGTCCTCAGCACAAGATTATACAGCTCATGTTCTCTCTTTTTCTTTCTGTCTTTGGCACTTTGAATTTTTAGTTCTTTCTTACAAGGTGGCCCAGTTTTAACAGGAGAAAGTGACCACTCCCTCTCTCCAGCTTGTATCCAGGGAAGTCTATAGCCTTGTGGTTAGGATGCTGTCTTAAGTTAGAAACAGATGTTGCCAAATGAAGAGAATAGCCATGCACAGATGATTCACTCCATTGGGTGAAATGCACATCACCCACTGTCCTACCTGTTGTGGAATCAGAAAAAATATATGCCTTAAACTTTGACTATTTTAGTTATCAGATGACATAACCGCTTTGTGGAGAATTGCTGGCTCTGTATAGTAGAACAGATAAGAGAAAGTGTTTGTTCTTTGTAACTCCTCTGCAACTGCTTCGCTCACCGCGGCCTTGAAGATAGCAAAAAAGTATGTACAAATCTGATTTCCAGGTGCAAGAAGGAGGTTTGTGAACTAACCTCGCCTCCCCCATTAGTTCCCATCCTGATTACAGCAAAGAAATAATGAAGTAATGTTATAGCCGCTTTTCATGCTAATTTCACTATATGATCACGTGAGTTGTAAGCAACTGTTAAAAAGTATATAAGCCTCCTGATTTTGCTCTTGGGGGGGGGACCCCTTCCAAGTGCTTGGGAAATCCATGTCACTTTGGAATCCCCCCTACAGCTGTAGTTTCTTTTGAATAAAAGCTTCTGCTGACCTGACCCAAAAGCATGCTGCGTGTGTTTCCACGACACTATAAAAAGTGTAAACTTGGTCCTGGTACTAGGGGAGAGTATAGGCATATTTCACGGGCATGTAGGAAGAAAATCAGGGAGGTAAAGGCACAACTTGAGACGCAGATGGCAATGGACATAAGGCAATATAATGGGATTCATCAGGTGCGTCAAAAATGAGAGGAAGATGAAAGAAACCATAGGTCTGTTATGCAATGTGGAAAACAATCTAGTTACAGATGATGGAGAGAAGGCTGAAGTACTTAATGTCTTTAGCTCAGTTTTTATGAAAAGGGGCAGCTACCATCTGACAAGTGCAATTCCCAGCAGAGATAGGGAAGGAGACAAGCAGTTTAGAGTAATGGCAGAACAGGTTCAGGATTACTTAGAGAAGCTAGCTGCTTTCAAGTTGGCAAGACCTGATGGGATGCACCTGAGGGTACTGAAAGAATTGGCTGAGGTAATTTTAGAGCTACTGGCAATCCTTTCTGACAACTCATGGAAGTCGAGTGAGGTTCCAAATGGTTGGCAAAGGACAAATTTAAAGAAAGGGAAGAAGGGGGATGCAGGGAACTACAGACCAATCAGCCTGACCTCAATACCAGGGAGGATCTTTGGCAGCTCTCTCTCAAAGAAGGCTAACATCAACGAGGAACTCCAGTGTAGGATCGGATGTGACAGCTCTGCCTTCAGAAGACTGGACATGACATCAGGACTCAAACAAAGCTCCTACCATATAAGGTTGTGGCAATCCTAACTCTTCTCTATAGTTGTGAAGTTTGGATGATCTACAGGGACCACCTGAACAGTCTGGAATACCATCACCAGCGCTACCTCTGGAAGATCCTTGGCATAAAGAGGGAGGATCATCACATAAATGCCAGTGTCCTCACTGACACTAGAACCCAGGGCTGGATTAACCCTTTAGTGGGCCCTTAGCAAGCAAACTTGTGGGCCCTGGGCCGGTCAAGACCTCCCTCCCCACCCCAGTGCTGCCACTGCTGCTATTAGGGGACAGTGGTGGCAGCGGCACCGAGGCCAATGGAGGCAAACGGAAGGGAAGGGAAGGGAAGGGAGGTGGATGAGGCCATTCACACCACCACCGTGGAGGAAAGGACCTGGGCTCCCCACAGCTCAGGGCCCTAGCCATGTGCCTAGTTTGCCTATGCGTTAATCTGGCCCTGTTAGCACCACCATTAGGGAAGCACTGATTACTCAACATCAACTGCAGTGGATAGGGCACTGTGTGTGCATACCTGATGTACATTTACCAAAATAACTGCTATACTCTCAACTCGGCTAAGAACGAAGGACACATGGGGGCCAGAGGAAATGCTTCAAGGACACCCTCAAGGTGAGCATTAAGTGTGGCAGACACCACAAATTGGGGAAAAATTAGCTTGGACAGGGCTACATGGCAATGCCTTGTGAGAGAAGGTACATCTTACTTTGAGGAAAACTGTCTCACCCTGGAGACAGAAAAATGACATAAATGGAAGGAAAGGAAACAAGAACAAGAAATGCTCTGACCCCTTCCTTTAACCACCTGTAGCATTTGCCAGAGAGTATGTGGCTCTAGGATGGGCCTTGTTAGTCATAAATGGACTCATTTACAAGCCTTTAGTTGATCTGTGGGAGTGATCAGCCTCAACCATGGAAGTTCACTGACAGCCAGCATGGATTGGGTCTCAAGGAATGCATTGTGAAACACTGAGAGGAGAACAAGGTGATTTCGAACAGACAGCATGGATTCACAAAGAGCAAGTCGTACCTGACCAACCTGATTTCCTTCTATGATAAGGTGACAGGCCCTGTGAATGGGGGAAGAGCAGTGGATGTGATATACATTGACACCAGCAAGGCTTTTGACACTGTCCTACAACATTCATATTAACAACCTAAGGAAATACAGACTACCTGAAGGTATTGTAAAGTAGATTAAAAAAACCTAGTTGAATCATCATACTCAGCGAGTAGTCCTCAATGGCCTGATGTCCAGCTGGGAGGAAGTATCAAGTGGGGCTCTTCAGAGCTCTGTCTTGGGTCTGGTATTGTTTAATATTTTCATCATAGTTTTGGAAGATAGGATCGAGTGCTTGCTTGTCAAATTTGTGGACGACACCATGTTGGGTGGAATTGAGGATGCTCTGGAAGTTAGGGCTAGGAGATCTAAAATAACCTGGATTGAATCAGGTTGGTCTGGAATCAATCAGCTGAGATTCAACAAGAACAAGTGCAAAGGCCTGCACTTGGGATAGAATATCCACAGGCATAAATACAGACTGAGGAATGAGTAGCTAGGCTGCAGTACTGCAGAGTAGGACCTGGAGGTTATGGTGGGCCATAGGCTGAACACAAGCCAGCAATGTGCTCTTGTTGGTCAGTGGGGAAAAGGAGCAAACAACATCCTGGATTATATTAACAGGAGTGACTTGCAAATCAAGGGAAGCGATTCTTCTCCTCTATTCAGCACTGGTGAGGCCTCACATGGAGTTTTTTGTCCAGTTTTGGGACCCACGCTTCAAGAAGGATTTGGACCAATTGGAAAGAGTCCAGTGTCCAGAGTGACAAAAATGATCAGGGGCCTGTGATATGAGACCCATGAGGAAAGGCTGAAAACGAGGGTTATTTTAGTTTGGAGAAAAGAAGACCGGGGGGGGGGTGGATTTGACAACAGTCTTCAAATACCTGCAGGGTGATTATAGAAAGGAAGGAAATAGGTTTTGCCTTTGTGGCTGTAGGGGATGTTACCCCTCAAGATGCAACAGGGGAAATTTAGATTGGAGATTAGGAGGAACTTCCTAACTGAGGGTGGTCGAGGAGCCTAAAGAAGCTGTGGAATCTACATTCTTGGAAGTTTTCAAGAGCAGATTAGAAAGCCACTTGGCTTAATCAGGCAGGCCTTGAGCAGAGGGCTGGACTAGATGACCCTTTCCAGCCATATTTCCTATGATTACAGAACAGCACTAATTATTTTTCAGGGGAAAACTCTTTATTCTAGAATAATGTCCAGATAAGAAAATAACTATCTTGATCAATTTTCTCAAGAAGATAAGAAATATTGGCTGATGGGAAGGACTGCAGGCATGTAAGTTTTTGCTAGGAAAAAGTGAGCGGGTCTTCATGTATCCAGTGTGCATGCTTTTATATCATGACAAATGAAAACTAATCTGCAGTATCTTAGTTCTCTTTTATTAGTGAAGTAAGAGACTAAAGTAGAAGGGAAAGGATCAAAAGGGATGAGATGTCTAGTAACAGCTTATTTTAAACCCCAGCATGGTGAAGTGTTAGTAGTCAGGAGCCAGCTTATGACCTGGTTGCCTTTCACAGCTGAAGATTAAAAAGAAAATCCAAGTAGCAAAATCAGTCTAATTGAAAAATATACCTTATAGTTTTGCTTATGAAAAAATAATATTATTTAACATGTGAATTATTGTTGACCAGGACCCTCCCGCACAAGGTGCTGTACATTCCTGGAACAAATGCACATTCCAGGGCACTGATGTAAACCCATGTAACTATATGCACACACAGAGATTAATTATACAGCTGCTACTGATTGCCCACATGAATTCACTGTACATACAATAATAACACCTACCTACATATTTGTAACTCATGACTCAAAACTGTTGACATTCCATGTTATTGTTGACATGGTATCTTAAGGGCTAGATTGGGCACCCTTGCTCCATAATATCCTCTGAGCAAGGCATCCCAGGTAAAGGTGCAGCAGCAGAATCAGGGTCTCAGTGGATATTCAGGTAATCCTATGTGTCTATGAGAAAATGTTTCTTATTTCTGCTGATACCATGACAAAAGGAAGACTGGCACGGAGGCAGGCAAAAGAACAGCTTCTGCAGAACACTTTGTCCAGGTACAGCACAGTGCATCTTGGTACAGGTCCACACTATGAAATCCTACTAGCAAAATAATGGTGGTTAGAAGCATGAACATGACACCCCTAGCCAATGTAAATGTACCAGGAGCCCCTTACCCCCATTATGAGGGTCCTTTTGCTGGTCTATGTCATCTCAGGCAGTGGGTTAACTTAATGAGCAAGACTGCCTGTTGCTGGTATAAGCTGAGAGCCTCTCTCCATTATGGGGCTGCTGCTGCTGCAGCCATGCTGTGCAGGAGTTGGGAATAGCGGCAGGACCCCCTCGTGGAGATGCAACATATGGCAACAGAAGGGTTTTTTATTAGCCAGATCACACCCTCAAAAGGCAGAAGCTGAGCTAGCAGAAGGCCCCTTCTGTCAGCCTAGCTGTCCCCAGACAAGGGGCCTGCCTACAGAGTGGTATCAGCGGGGGTGGTTATTTGTTTAACACCTAGTTGACATAGCTCTGCCACCACACTAAACAGACTGAGCCCCAGTCTCCTGGTGAGGGCCTTTACCAGTATAGCTCCACTACTACTGCTGTCATGGCAAAGCATTTGTAATGCAGACTGAACCTGAATTTAATTCAGGCAGAAAAAGGCAGATGTACAGCTCTGCATCCTACTTTGATCCCATCCAGATGCCTTTAGCATGACCCCTGGATTCCTGAGGGATAACAGCCCTTCTGGACTGTTAAATCTCTCCAAGAGCACCCTGATGCTCCACTGATTTCAACTAATCAGGGTTGAAGGATGGCTACACAGCAAAGACACGAGAGGGACAGCAGGAAAACAGTTAATTGTGTAAGTAGCTGCCAGCACGGAAAGGAACCTCGTATCCTGCTGTAGGAACATGCTTATTTCTATCCTACCCTGGGCCAGGAGAGCGTGGCACATCTCAGGGACACTTTCGAACAACAGAAGTGTTATCATGTTCGTGACTGCTCTGCCAAATGACCCCTTACAAGGACGAATCCAGATAGTACAGCTGAGCAGAACTCCTCCCTCTCTTCCCGCCCACTTCCACAGATGATTTCTACCCCTGCTTGAACTAGGCAGGCTTGGCTCTGTAGATAAAAGGAAACAGGAGGGCAAGTTAGTGCAGGAGGAGGAGACTTTCATTCCGTGGAAACAGGCACCGCTCTCACTTGACCACAGTACAGATACCTCGGGGATGAGCAACCCGGAGCGCACCGGCTCCGCTACCTCACTATAACACTACCTGGATGGTAAAGGCAATCAAAGGACAAGAACAGAGCCACAGCTGGTCACATCTGGAAGAACCTCTGGCACCCTGAGAAGGTCAGCGCGGCTCTTACGAGCGCCTGCTCCACACGTGGCCCGGCCCGGAGCCGTCCCGGTTGGGACAGGTCGAGCTAGTGTCACCGGCCTGAAGGGCCGAGCGGGCAGCTCCGCACTGGGGAGCGGGAGCGAGGCCGCGACAGTCGGGCGGCCCCGCCGGGTGCCACGTCGCAGCCGGAGCCGC
>NW_005842613.1:935390-942377 GCF_000455745.1 Alligator sinensis | reverse complement strand
GGGCCCAACCGGGGGAGGCGGCGGCGGCCACTTCCCCGCGCTGCGGCCCCGCGGAGAGCCCTCCGCATGTGTCCGACCTGCTCTGAAAAGCTGCCAAGGAAGGGGCTCCCGCGGCGGCCTGCGCTGCTCCGCGCCCAGAAGCTTT
Source organism: Alligator sinensis (assembly GCF_000455745.1). Taxonomy (NCBI): domain Eukaryota; kingdom Metazoa; phylum Chordata; order Crocodylia; family Alligatoridae; genus Alligator; species Alligator sinensis. The sequence goes on along the minus strand of NW_005842613.1, from coordinate 942,232 downwards.
TGTGTCTCGTCTTTTCTTGACCAGCCAGGCTGGTCTCTGGTGCCCTTGAGACGGTTTGGCCTCATCCCGCTGTTGGAAAAGGAGAACAACTGATCACCCTTCTCCTTGTAACAGCCTTCGGCACATGGGAAACTCTTATAATCTTCCCAGTCTTCTCCTTTCTAGACTAAACAAACCAAGTCCGTCGGCCTGTTTCTGTAGATCCTGGTTTCTACATCTCTTATAGTTAGAGTGAAACTAAAGAGTAGGAAGAGTTGAACAGCTGGGATAGCTCCTGACGCTGAAGTTGTGACTTTGTGGAATAATTTTGCTGAAGGAACTGGTGAAAACTTCCACCCCTCCAACCTGTTCCAACTTTTGATGTTTAATACCCAACATTACAGTGCTGTTGTGATTGCAGCATCCAGGTTTAATTGGTAGAGTAGACTTGAATGCTTACACCAAACAACATTTGCCCCAAACCTATTTTCAGTGCACATACCAGGGTGCTTCCTCCCATCCATAAGGAACCTGGTAAACAGGGATCCTGGTTTTCTCTGATTAAAAAAAATATCCAATTTTTGGTTAAAAATAAATAAAAGTAACCCCAAATCCATATTTTTCTTGTGGAAAAATATGGATTTGGGGTTTCTTTTTTTCTTAACTGAAAATTAGGGATTTTTTTTAAATTGTAGAAAATCAGGATCCCTGTTTATTAGGTTTTTTATGCATGGGAGGAAGCACTCTGGTATGTGCACTTGCAATAGGTTTGGGGCAGATATTGTTTGGTGTAGCCATTCTTTAACAAAAAATATTGGGGTTGAAATTAGGCAGTGGAAAAGCCTTTTAAAGCAATTCAGAGGAACAAATGTAGTGAAGAGGAAGCTCCCATCTAATCCGACTAAAACTGGACGATTGTATCGTGGAAATTCACCTGCATGTTCAGCTTTGGTTTCTAATCAATCTTTGTTTGACAGTTGATTTGCATGTCTAATGCCAGAAGGAACTGAGATTTGGTCAGTTTTGTTACTAAAATGTTTCCCATTTCTTAATGTGAATCTTTACTTCTGTGTGGAGCTTCTAGTTCCTAGGTGCTCTAGATGCACAGGTTTCCCTCGATTTTTATGCGGGTTCTTTATATGCAAATTTGCTCTTATGCAATGAGCATATTTAAACCCATAATTTATTATATGTGAGGTAAATTTGCTCTTATGCAATCAGTAAACATGTGTGTGTCCCCCTCCCCTGCCCAAGCAGGTAAGTCTGTGGGAGGAGGGGAACGTGTCCCCACTCACCCCAGCCCCAGCTGCAGTGGCCGTTCTGTTCCCTCTGTTTTGCTGCGTTGTGCAGCCCTGGGAGCAGCACCCCTTCCCCTGCCCCTTCCCTAGTCCCAGCCCCCCTCCCTCACCGCCGTAGGAACATATTCCTATTTGTTACATTGCAAAGTATGTTTGCTTTATGCGAATTTGATTTATGCGCCGTTCTCTGGGAACGCATGTACAGCATAGATAGAGGGAAACCTGTACTGGAAATTGCTCCATCTGCAGCCATGGCCTGGGGTAAACTGGAGGAGCAGCTTTTACCAGTGCATGTTGATCCTACCCAGTAATTCCTGCTAGGAGCTGGGCTGGGTCTTTACTTAGCACATCCTACAAGTCTCAGGGGAAGAGCACCCCCTACTGATTTGCCAGAACCACCTCCTTCATACCAGTCTGTTACCGCCTCTGAAGCTTACCTGGAAACCTTCTAGGACCACACTTGAAGGGAACAAATCCCATAGCATTTTGTTGGAGACGGTTTTTTGTTCAGTTCCTACAGGGCTGCCCCAAAGGTCATAGCAAGAATTATAGTTCCCCAGTGGTATTTACAGTAACTGTTTCATTTTTCCTTCAGTCCCTCAGGTGAATATTTGCAAGGCAGGAGTCCTTGAAGGGAAAGCTTAAAAACAGGGGAAAGATGGGAAGGAGAAAATGGATACACTCAGAGAACCAGTGCACTGAGAGAGAGTACTTTTGTCTAATCATTCAGCTATAATAATCTTAGATGTGATTTCAAAACAGAATTATGGAGAAGTTTAAAATCATAGGGTATTTTTAAATCCTTTAAGCTCTTCAATTGTACTTAATTGAACTTGGTTTACAAATTAATATGGGTTACTCTATAGGCAGTATCACGGTGTCCTTGTTTAATCACTTGATCCATTTCTCTTCTATGTGGAAATCTTTGAATGAAAATTTAGCGCACAAGAATATTGTGACTGTGAAAATGATCACAAATGATCATAGGAACTCAATAGTGTTTGCAAAGCCAGAAACACCTGTTATTATTTTTTTTTAAACTTACGGGAGTACAAATGAACAGCGGCCTTCAAACTTCAGACAAACAGAGTAAGCGCATTTGATACAGAAGGCACAGACAGAATAACTAGAATTTTATGAAGCAGGACTTTATCTCTTCTGATTGCAGCTGCACATCAAAAGCTATGTATTGCTGTGATCTGGGGAGGGGGTATTAGTTACCTTGCTCAGGTCTTAAGCTGTCCTGTTCGTTCTTTTTCTCATATATTAAAACAACAAATAAACAAACAAAAAAACCCACACCCCACTGCTATGAGTTATCTGCCTTGGATGAACTTTGTTCTATTTTCTTAACTCAACTCTAGAAAATTCTTACAGGAGTTGCTTTCCCAATAGGATGACTTGATTTGACTAAATGGTTATATTACTCTGCACATGATAATGTAAAAGGTGAATCATGTCCTACAGCCCTGGGTGCTTTTCATCACTGATCAGTAATTAAAGAATGTTTATATGTACTAGCTACTATATTACATGCTACTTGAATTGCTTGAAATATCATAATTTGTGGCTGCCTTTTACCAAATTAAACATTATAGCATCTGTAACCTGGGTTACAGAACCTGCAAAGATCAAACAGGGAAGTCCCTTGTAGCCCTGGAAGCTGCTTTAAGAATCCTGATGGTCCAAAATGGTATTCATCTGACTCCTAGCTGCATATCATTTTAATATTATTGATTAGTTAGCAGCTCAGGGTGGGGGGTGTCTTTAAATAGGATTCTAGAATGTGGAGGTGTTACAAGTAAGACTAAGCTGATTTTTGCATTTCCGTATGGTACCTGCCGTCTGAATTTCAAATCACTTTTTTCAAACAGGTAAGCCTCTACACCTGTTGTGAGTCAAGTAACTGTGGTATGTCTGCTCTGGCTTCCTCTTGAGTCCTGGAGTATTGCCAAAGCAACTAAGCCCTTTCTGCTCCCTCCCACTTAACACATGCCCATCTGGCAGGTGGGTACCTTAGGCACAGGATTGTACACCAAGACCCCTTCTTTCTCAAGTGATCTTTCCTAGGAGAGCCTGGGCCCGTACAACCTTTCTCCACCACCTAATTGCAGGGTTTGGGAGCAAGTGTGTGGGGCTTGTTTTCTTGGTGGCAGTCCTGGGCTCAGCAGGATTGCAGTCTAGCCATGGTCTATCATCCCTGTTCTACAGACAGCAGGACTGGAATTGAATGGATGTGTGATCAGATTTTCTGCCTTGTTAACTCCCACAACAGGGCCTGATTGTCATCCTTTTGAAAATCTGGTAACATGCTTGACTTGCAAGGAATTGATAGGAGAGCTGAAAATGAGAACCATGAGTTCTGGCTTCTACTTCTTACTACTGTTAGTAGCCAAACAGTCATTTTTGAACTGCAGCTGGTGAGCATTACTTCTTTTGCAGCATTACTAGAGCTTATTTTACATCTGTACAGTCACTACAGTATGAGGCTGATAGAGTCCCTGATAGATTGCACAAGACATGATTGTGTAACACCAGAATGATCTATATGTAACAGCATGATGAAGCAAAAAATATGCAATTCTTGTTAAGACCAAGAGAAAAAGCACCCTTTTTAAATCTATGAAAAGAAAATGAAGAATATACTTGACTTCCACTTTTGTGCTCGTTAAATCCGATGTGTCAGTAATGGTGGGGGGGCATCAGTTGTCACCATTTCCCCAGTGGGCTCTCTTTTTAAAGTAAAAATTAACCTCGGGCCCATTATCTTTAAACAGCTGTCATCCTGGATGGGGTGATGATGCACATTTTGAATAGTGTGCCTGTATTTAAAGCATGCCATCAGGAGTCGGAAAATCTGGGTTCCATTTTGGACTCTGCACTGAATCACTGTGTGACATCAGGGAAGTCATAGCCTTTTTTATTTTCTCATATAGTAACTACTAGGGGTGTACCGATAAAGATTTTCTTGGATGATACTGATAGTGATAGCCGGTGATTAACTGATATTTAGTAAGAGTGTATGGCGTTTTAAACTACTGACATAAATGAACCTTTCGTGTATTTGTTTTGTATTTATAACACATGCACGCGCACATGCCTCCTACCTGCTCAGGCCCTTGGTGAGGAAGGTGGTGACTACCTTATTCCCACATAGGTCACCCCCCTTGCCCTCAGCTACCCACAGCCCTGCTCCCTGTGCAACCTGTGCTAGCGGGTGGGACGGCCCCTCGTGCAGACAGTGGCGCCAGGTGTGTTTGGAGCCCCAGAGAATGGCGCTGCCTCCACACCAGCAGGCCCCACATAGCCGAGCTCCCATGGCCGCTGGGGGGGGAGCCATTTTTACAAAGGCATGGCGTGCCTGGTGGAGTAGAATGTCCCTCTCATGACGCCCTACCCTGCCCGCTTGCAGCCCAGCAGCAGCCCCAGTGCTCAGGTCCCTGAGCAGGTGGTGTTGCCATGGCAGTGGCAGCAGCAGGAGGAGAGCCAGTAATGGTGCCTTTGTTGCTCAGTGCGGGAACCTTGTGACTGCTTCCCAGCACCCCCTCCACCTCCTGCTGCGTGCTGGGACCTGTAGTCTGCCACAGACCTGGACTGGTGACAGGGTGCAGGGACTGGACTACAGTCATCGGGATGCTCTGGGCACATGGTTGTATTTACTGGCTAAAATGACCAAAAAAAGCCTATAGCCAATACCATCACTTCTCTTTTTATCAGTGCTGGTCTGATAGCCAACCGATATTTCAGTGCACCCCTAGTAACTGGTATGTAGAGTTAGGGATGCACTGATAAAGGTTTTCTTAGCTGATACCAATAGCCTATTATTAACTAATCATATCAGCTGATGCCAATATAATAACCAATTTACTTTAAATTGCAAGGCATTCTAAAGTACTGACATAAATAAACTTTTTTTTAGCACACTCCAGCAGCCTTTTGCATCACATGTATCAGCATCCTGGTACTTAAAAAGGGTGGCAGGGGTGCTTCAACTAAAGTTCATCAAATGACCTTTAGTTCAAGTGCCATCACCACTATTTTTAAGTGCAGGGACACTTTTAAGCAAAGCAGAGTGGGGTGAGGGCAGATGCAGGCTTTCCCTGTGGGCTCGGGTCTCTCCACTCAGCTGCCTTTGCCCTGGGAGCCCTGTGCTGGCCATGCGCCCCCTGCCTGCCCAGCAGTGGGGGGCGCAGCTCACCACCCTCACTGCTGCTGGGTGGGCAGAGGGCACACAGTTGGTGTAAGACTCCCTAGGGAGAGGAAGTAGAGTGGAGAGCCCCGAGCCCACAGTGAGCAGCCCACATTTGCCTCATGCACAAATCTGGGTGTGCACATGTCCCCCTATGCCTCCCCTGGGGGGGGTGCAGTGAGGGGGGCTGCCTGTGGCTCTGTTCTGCTCCCCACCCTGGCCCTGGGTCCAATGCACCACCCTGGCTGGGCAGCGGCCCCAGCCCCGGCTCCACTCCCAGCCTCACTGTGGGGGCCTCAATCTGCACCCCCTACCCTTACCCTCCCCCATGCCCCTTCCTCTCCATAGACTTAGCTGCAGGGAGCTGTTCTCCATGCTGCCCAGCTATATTCCTGGCCACGTGCATGTGTGTGGCTGTGCACGTGCATATGGTGCCCCCTGTGTCTCACTCCTGGCAGCCCCAAGCAGGACCCCTTGTGGGCTAGGATGCTGCCTGACTGCAAGGGGACACGAGGCATCCGGGGCCCTCGGACCCACGGGGGAGAGGGATCCCAGGTGTTCAGGGCCTTGGCCAGAAGGCATAATTATCCGTAAACATTATTGGCTGCAATGTCCAAAAAAAGTCGATAGGTGATAACATCATTTTTCCTTTTATCCGATAGTGAACTGATATATTGGCGCATCTCTGTGTAGAATGGCTTCCTACAGCTGTTGAGAGAGAAACATCTAATGTTTGTAGTGTTCTGAGGCCCTGTGATAGAAGGTACCACTGAAGCACTATGCAGTGTAATTATACCCTAACAACGAACTCTTGCCTTTAATGAACATCAGGCTGATATCTACCTGTTTGGATTAATTAGAAATTTGGAGCTCTTAAAATTCTGGATGGGTTTAGCTTTTATTTAACAGCCCACTGTCCAAAAATAGCTTGTCGCTTAGTTTCAAGGAAACATTGAGGCAAGTGTCAACTGCTGCCATCAACATCTGCCTGAACCCGGGGCAGCTCCAAGGCTTCTGCTGTTGCTCAGATCTCTGCTGAGGGGCAGTAGAGGGAAATGTCAGATTCAGGCCTGCAACTGGGAAACCTTAAAACAGCAGATCTGGGTCATTTTCCTTCTGCTGTTGGATGGGAAAGGTGTGAGCAGCAAAAGGCAACACTGGAGGTATTCACCAGTGAGCAGGGTTTAATGGCTTGTCATGTAGCCTTGAAGCAGCCAGGGCACAACGGGATGAGGTGGAGGGCAGAGAATGTTCTTCTTGGTTAGTGACTGGAAGGATGGGGAGTTGAGGGAGCTCAGATTGCCCAGACAGCTAATGAATCCCATTGCCAAATTTTGCAGTGTAGTCACGCACTCCTAAGCACCTCTGCCCCTCTT
>NW_005842613.1:929042-935353 GCF_000455745.1 Alligator sinensis | reverse complement strand
TTCCCTGACTGTATGAAAGGCCTGTTCCCCATTTGTGTGGATCAGCTGATGACAAAGGGAAACTGTGATTATGACTGTGCACAATATGCTTTCAGATGTATAGAGTCAACAAATTGAGCACGGATGTTCATGGTGAGGGGAGGGGAAGAGAAACGTCTGCTCATCTTAACATCTATTATTACAACAATGGAAAGAACGTAAAACTATAAGGATCCAGTGCCCTACAACCACGGGTCGCTACGTAATAAATGTTTATCCAGACAGGTCCACAAGAACATCCAGTTCGGCCCTTTCTGCCCACCGTAGCTATAAAGCAGTTCCTCACAAACATAGTATTAAAAGCCTACAGGTGAGATAAGGACGCTGCCAGTGCCTTGAGCCCTGGTGTTATTTGCAATGACAGAGTGGGGAGAGGGGTGTCAATATTGAAGTTGGCAATCTGCTTTGAATCTCACAACCTTTTCCAAACACAACTCCCTCCAAAAATTCTTGAGCCATAAAGAAAACTCAGATTCATGGGTCGTTTCTGCTCTGTAAGCCTATTATGATATGTTAGCTCAGTAAACAATGCCCTGCAGTATCGTGCATATAAAGTTTTAAATTCATTGTTCCCAGCCAGGTCCTGAATTTTGCCATGGTGACTCCCTCCCACCTTTTCAGCAAGAGCTGCTTATAGTCTGATATTTAATCTGATCTTCTTTTCCTGGGAAAAACAAAGGGGTCAATAGTTTGCGTTAGAAGAGAGTGTTGTTTTACTTCTTATTCTCATTATTTCTGTTGATCTAGTGGTTGTTCACAAAAACTGCCAAAGCTCTATGCCACCTGAACACTGACTCACTCATCAGCGCACAGTAACCCTAGAGTTCTTGATAGGTCAGTTTAACCTAGTCACGTACTTAGCAGTGGTGGTTATTTAAAACTGAACAGACAGATGGACCGTTTCAGGGCTAGCAGCTTACAAGTGAAATGGTTCTGGGTTGTTTAGTGCAGTTGTTCTCTGCATTTAGGGTTATTACGCCAGACTAAATGCTGGAGGTATCAAACTACACAAAACCCAGAATAATTGCAGAGAGCTTGGTCTGCCTCCACAACAGAATTTTGCACGTAACAGAATAATTCTTTGTCTTTTGGGGAGACTTTTTTTTCAAGGTTTTTCAGCTATTCTACTTTCTTCCACTAAGGGCCCCTGTCACATTTTTGTGGATGATAATGAAAATTTAAGCCATGCATGAAGTGAAGATCATGCCTAAGAAATGTACTGGGTTTCTGTATTGTATCTTAAATAGTATCTGCCAATCCCCATGTAGTTGTTGTTGCAGTGTCATAGTTGATTAGAAGGAAATGCATTGTTGAGTGGGGAATGTGGCTTTTTCTTTATGTAAGCAAAACCTTCCTCTACAATTGTGCATTACATAACCTTTTCTTCCTCCTTCTCAAATAGCCTCTCCAGCCAAGAAGACATCTATTCAGATCAGTATTTTTGAGCTGTTGGAAATTTGTCACAAGATCAGTGTATCTTGCAGGAAAAGTGCTTTTTATTGTTGTGTGAAAAGGGTGAGACTTCCCTTCTCTGCACCCTTCCTCTTTAGCTATAAAAAGGGATGGTGATGGTCAGCTTACATTGGAGGTTGTAGGACTGATGGGACACTTGGTATGCCTGTCACTTTAAGAGGAAAGGCTGCCAGAGGAGCAGCGTATGGGTGTGAAGGGTGTCATCTGACCCGAAGAGGCTGGCATATAAGGCCAGGGCCCAGCTGGTCAGGCAGCCCAGCCTCGAGTGCCACTGGGAGATGAGCTCCTGAGATAACCGCTGAGCTGGGGTAAGCAGCACTGAGCCCAGGAACAGGCTGGGCCTTGGAACGGAGAGGCCTGGGTGAACCCGTTGCCTGGAGAGGGGCAGCAAAGAGCGGAGGGACAGAGTGCCTGAAGCCCAGCTAGCAAATAGAGCAGAGCCCAACATGGGTGAAGCAGGCCTGGGGATAGGGGCCAGGAGCCCAGCATCTGAGAGGGGTGAGGCAGGCCCTCAAACAGACTGGCCTGAGAGGGCAGATGTTGAACAACACCTGGTGGACATGGAAGGGACTGATGGGGAGGTACGGAGGTCCCAACTGGCCCAGCAAGATGGACAAGGGCCAGAAGAATAGAGGCCCAGAGGGAGAGAGCCTGAGCCCATTGAGGTGGGAGTGTGGGGCCAGAGCAGGCCTTAAAGGAGAGGCCTGAGGTCCAGAGAGAGAGCATCATTGCTAATTTGGTTCAGCTTCCTTTTTATAGAGGTGCCTGTGCGATGAATCGCATTGTTATGGGATTATCATGTATCTGGAGAAATTTTGCATGAGTGCAGACTGGCTACAGCTTCCCATCTCTTGCCATAAACATTGTGATGCCATTCATGTAACCAAAGAAAGGGGAAGGTGCTGAATGTGTCAGCATTTCTTTGGAAATGTGTATGTGTTGCTCTTTACTGGAATTGTTACTTTGACCATTGGAAAAGTTTTGGTCCTGTTTACACCCCCCTCCTCCCCAAGCAAACAACTTTGGCCAAGGTTTTAAACAGGGAACCAGCATCTTCTAGCGGTTTGTATTTGTTCCTGCTGTTGCTGATGCATAGATATGATGCTGGTTTGTACTGTGAACACTATTGTGGAAGGAACAGGACATTGATTGTCTGCTAAAGCCTAGCATTTCCTACTTGGAGCTGATGGCCAACTCTCTGATCAGGCTCCCTGACCAGTTCTCCATTTCCTGTTTACCACTTGAATGTGTCTCTAAGCTTGTAGAGACATGTCTGACTTTGGTAGGTTGGGTACTGCAAGCTTTGTAGTCACAGCTGTACAGATCTCTGGTTAGGTAGATTCTCTGGCAGTTAGGCCTCCTTGAGCTCTGCACTACTTTGGCTGTGCTGCTAGCAGTGCCCCAGCCAGCTCAGGCCTACTCGCACAAGTTGGTTACAGCATTGTTGATCCACACTCTGCTCTTGTAACACACCTTGCTCCTTTAACTTCCTAGTTGCAAATATTTGCATGCTTCTTGCTACTTGAATCCTTGGCAGTTGTAGGCTGTGGCCTCCTGTGCAGCTTTAATCCTCACCAGAGTCTTCTGCTACTGAAGTTTGTTTTTAAGCATGGTGAATAATTTAGGCCAGTGCTTAAAATAAAATCCTGCGCCATAGGATAGAATGGGGGTTCTCAAACTGTGGGTCGCGACCCCTGGGGGATTGCAAGTAACTTAAAGGGGGCCGCAAACTTCCCAGGGGGTACACACAGCAGTGCGGGGCAGCACAGAGCGGTATGGTGGTGGTGGCTGCTGCATGCAAGCTTCCCATCCCCTGCCGCTGCCATCCAGCACTCGGGGTCGCTGTATTACGAAGTTTGAGAACCCCTGGGATAGAAGATCCCTGGTGTGGGAGACTTCATACTAGACCACCTTTTGCCTTCTGCTTTGAAGGTCCTAGATCAAAGATGCTGAACACAGTTAAATATGTGGTGCATTGAGTCTGGCATGGCCTTGTTATGGGTGCATGATGGGGCTGATGTGGCAGCTGGACTTTTTTCCCCACCTGTTTCTACCCTGCATGGCTGGTTACAGTCAAATTGCAGACCTGATGGCAATTGGGATTCTGTCCAGCACCATCCCTGCTCTGTGCCTGTGCTGAGTGCTGTGGTCAGCAGGGGCAGGGGGAATTGCCAAGGAGTTGAAAGACCAGCCCAGAACAGGAGTGTGGAAGTGAGAGAGAAGAATCAGGACCACTGAACTAAGAGCATTCATGAACATAACTGTTGATACCAGCACCAGTGAGGAGGGATGGACTTAGAGATTTGGGTTACTGGCTGCTGTGGGGAGAGCCCTGAACTGAGTACAGTGCATGGCCAGTGGTGGAGTTGTTCACCTAGTGATCTGAGCCGCAAGTGGCTTTTTTGCTTACTTATGTAAAGAGCCAATGGTCTATATTTTTAGGAGGGATGGTCTGACTTTCCCCACTTTGGGAGATTTTTGGGGGCACATTCTGAGAGATTGGCTTCCTTCCTAGAAAGTGCATAGAATGGAGGCAGCAGTATACTCTGAGCCATGCTCTGGAGATGGTGGGAATTGGGTGAGTCTGTTAACCTGTCCTCTTGTCCATCCCCAGCTGCCTTTGAAGTAATTAGGAGATGGTGCCTGAGACATGCAGCCCTGCAGTTAGACTGCTTCTTGGAGCCATGCTGCCCTCATGAGTAGGCTCAAAAAACAATTGAGACAGAAAGAAGCATCCTTGAAATGAATAGAAGGAGAAGTCTCTTCTGCCCAGTCTCTCAGGCTACGTTTTTTGTGCCCGCCAGCCTACGTTCATAGATATTCTCTCCTTTGCTCTTGGAGCTGTCTGTGCTTCTCCATTGAGTGCTGACATTCATTGTGTGCTAGTCTTGCAGGGAGAAGATTAGACTGTTTTTAGATGTTTGACAGCTCTTGAGGAAGCTTCTTGCCAAGGATTGTCTGTAGTAATAATATTGCTGCAGTTATTTTAATTTAGTCAGGCTGAGGCCTTGTATGATGTTTTGAACATACACAACTTGTTCTAATGTCAGTGGTGGTCAAACAGGGTCAGCAGTTTTCAGGATGAAGCCCTTTTCCTCCACTTCATCAAAATGTTGGGCACTGGGATCAAGAGCTGACAGCAGCTGTCACATGGTGATGTCCGAGATCGTAGCACCTAACATTCTTGCTGCTTTTCAAAAGATTCCCAGGGTCGTACATGGAGCCCGTGTCAGAACCATGCATAGGATCTGTGTCTTTGGAATCCCAGTCCACTGCCACGAATGGGGGTGAGGGGGGCCTCTGGCTTATCCCTTTTCCAGAATGAGGGGGCTTGATGTTAAAATCTTACTTTCTTTCTGAAGATCCTGGCTTTCAAAATACAGTTTCTGGGAGACAAATGCTATAATAAAAACAGACATTGTATTTGGCCCCACATGGCCAATCTCTGCAGACAAGCCAGAGAAAAAATGGGCCTTGGAGTACACACATCTTCTGGAGCCTCAGGCAGTCTGCCTGCTCGGGTTTTAGGGCCCCATGAGGAGGTGGTGCAAAGTCAGAAGGTTCTACCATTGGCTTTGCAGAGCCTGTAGAGCTTCATTCCCCAGGACTTTCACTTTTGCCCCCTCTTTGCACGTGCTGCTCAGAACTCGCTTTCCTTTGTGGTTTGCCTGCGGCTGGTGTGGGGGAGAAATTGGCTGGCTCTTCAGAATGACAGGGTTGTAATCTCAAGTACCCACCCATTGCATTCCCAATGCAATTGCATGTGAAGGGAGGGTGTGGGGGGGAGGGGCATGAGTACAGTGGACAGAGCACTAGACTGGGGCTTGGGAGGCCTGGTTTCTATTCCCAGTTGTGCTACTGGTCTACTGAGTGACCTTGGGCAAGTTCCTTCCCTGCACTGTGACTCAGGTTCTTCATGTAACAGACTATTTTAATGATGCTGGCCTCTGTAGAGCACAAGAGAAGTTGGTGTTTGGGAACTTGCATTTCTGCCTAGTGGGTTTTCTAGGATCTAGGCAGTTCCTGAAGCTGTCGGGGTCCCTGTGGAGAATGCATACTATCATAGATACCTTCTGACTAAGCATTGCAGTAACTTCCCTTTTGTGATTTCAAAAGGGCTCATGCTTGAAACTTTTCCAGCAATCATCTTGGCAATGTTCAGGGTCACTCTAGTGTGAAGACAGAATCTGCACGTGAAATGACAGGGTTTGGACAAAGAGTTTCTGAATACAAAAATGGTGTGTGAAACATAGATTCACAATCCTTTGCATTTCTTTTGCCATGGTGGATTGGGGTTTCCACAATCAGAAGAAAAAGAAAGGGGGAAAGAGAAAATCAATAGCTTAACTGCATTTTCCTGATGGAAATCTTGTGTCCAGCACCAAAATTGAGTTGATCAATCTGAAAATACAGAATTTAACAATTTGCTTCTCTGGCTGTGTTCTGTCCAAGTCCAAAGGTCACCTGAATGCCAGAGACCAGGGGAAGTTGAGTGGTATCTTCCCTCACATCAAAAGGTTCATGGGTTCACTGTGAGCTTCTGAAATTCCTTTGGGAATGCCCTCTTCCTGCAGCCCTAAGAAGGTCTATAGGAGATGGGGAAACCCATATGGACTGTGGCTTTAGGAATGCTTTCTGAGAATCCCGGGAGATTTCCTGTGTGGTGAAGGCTGGGAAAGGCTAGTGCCTCCTCCTATAACCCCTTTCCATTCTGGGTTCCTGAATCTCCCCACCCCACTTGAGCATTTTGGTTCCTGGCAGCTAGCCTTTCTCTCTTTGTCCTTGAATCATCCTGCTGA
>NW_005842613.1:926594-928020 GCF_000455745.1 Alligator sinensis | reverse complement strand
GCGGGCAGGGCAACCCAGACCCTATCGTGCATCCACAGGTGCATCTCAAGTAGGTCCAAGGAGGTGATCCTCTCCCTCTACGTGACACTGGTCAGGCCGCAGCTGGAGTACTGTGTCCAGTTCTGGGCACCCCACTTCAAGAGGGATGTGGACAACATTGAGAGGGTCCAGAGGAGGGCCACCTGCATGATCCGGGCACAACAGGGCAGACCCTACAATGAGAGGCTATGGGACCTGAACCTGTTCAGCCTTCACAAGAGGAGGCTGAGGGGGGACCTGGTGACCGTCTATAAACTCACAAGGGGGGACGAGAAGGGTTTGGGGGAGACCTTGTTTTCCCTAGCGCCCTCGGGATAAGGAATAACGGCCACAAGTTGTTGGAGAGTAGGTTTAGATTAGACATCCATAAGAACTACTTCACAGTTAGGGTGGCTAGGATCTGGAACCAACTTCCAAGGGAAGTGGTGCTGGGTCCTACCCTGGGGGTCTTTAAGAAGCGGCTTGATGCCTACCTGGCTGGGATCACTTGAGCCCAGTTTTCTTCCTGCCCAGGCAGGGGGTCGGACTTGAAGATCTACAAGGTCCTTTCCTACCCTACTTCTATGATTGAATGAACTAGGGTAGTGTATGTTTCTTTGGCTTGGAGTGGCAGGTGGCCTTTTGTGACAGGGCATACATAGCAGTGAGTTTTAGTTAGAGGTGCAGTTGTGAGCTCATCTGTTACCCGGGGATGGCTAACCTGCGACACAGGTAGCCTCTTACATGTGGCTCACAGCAGATCAGGGAGGGGGCCGGCAGTACACTGAGAGATTGGTTGGAAGCAGAAAGCAAAGCGAAGTCAGGCAGGGAATACAGAGAAGGAAACAGAAAGAGCTGCAAATCAGGAGGGGAGCAGAAAGCAGAGCAGATGATCAGGTAGGAGGAGGAGATCAGAGTGAAACTTGGGAAGTGGCCCTTGGTGGACCTCAGCAGATCCCTCTAAGTCTACTTTTAGTCCCATTTCATAGGAGAATCTCTGTTCAGTAAAATTCTCCATGGATCTAAGAATCAGCAAGTCTTTATTCCATGTTTCCCTCAGCCTTGCAATTTTGGCTGTACAACCTTGGTTGAAGAACCCCATGGCCTGTCTAATGTTATTGCATGGTGTTTATGTGCATGTCTACCCCCTGCAGGCATGTTTTGTAATGCACTATAGCAATGCTAAAGAACATTTCTCCTTTCCCTCTCCCAGTATCAGAATGGTCACAAAGCTGGGTCCAGTGAGGTCTCTGATCCTTACTGTCTTGGAGTTGAGTTTTTCCCTTGCCCAGATATGTGCATTCCTTGGCAAGAGCAAGCCTCTTGTTTGGAAGCTGCATAGCATGCCTTTGTCAGGACCTAGGACAGTGGTTTTCAACCTGTGGTCTGCAGACCCCCGGGGTTCAGC
>NW_005842613.1:913078-926530 GCF_000455745.1 Alligator sinensis | reverse complement strand
GTTCAGCAGACAATGTCTAAGGGGGCTGTGAAAGATGACTGTGATCAATCAAAAGTGTATGAATACCTGCTTATAGTTCAAAGGGGTATGCACCTCCATCTGAAATTTTTTAGGGGTCTGCAAATGATAAAAGTTTGAAAACCACTGACCTAAGACATAGGGGCTCAGCACCAGCCCTCACTAAGCCTTCAATCTGAGAGTGGTTGGACTGTAGTTTATGGCTGTGTGTGGTCTCTGAGTTGGTGACTATTACCCTGTCATATTTTGTTCTTCTCTGGAAGATGTACAAAGTCCTTATCACCTCATCAGGATACTGTGAGCAAAAAATTTACTTGGGAATGTTTGGTACTTGGATGGGGAGCCCTCCCCTTGGGGTGTCGTGGAGTGGCACTGGTCATTGTGTGCATGACAGTAGTCACCTTTTGGCCATGAAGTCTTTTTCTGTGGCTGTGCTTCCCAGAACCATTGGACTGAGGGACCCACATCAAAATTTCTTGTTCATCACCATGTAAAGGTCCAAGGGACTGGTGTTGTGAACCACTGAACATGGCCTCATGGACCACAGTGTAGGATACATCATTCTACAATGTTTTTCTGCAGGCTCGTGAGCCTCCCTATCCTGCCCAAACTTCAGCTTGAGCGACTCGCTTCTGCCTATTGTAATGTGCCTGGTAGCTCTACAAATGCAGTAGTGTTCGTTCTCTGCTGCTGTGGGGTGTTGAGCATTATTGAACAATGGTGACTACAGGTCCAGTGAGAGGTAAAGACAGAGAGAGGGGAGGGGGAGAGATAATGTGTGCCTGTTTCTCTGTAACTATTAAATCATTTTGAAATTCCTCCAGAAGAAAGCTTTAAAGATGCAGATTAAGTCTCTCCTCTCCAAATGTTTTAATTGTTATTTAATTATTAAAAAAATATTGCTGATACTTGTGATTTGTGTCCAACTTTTGTTACTTATGTTGGTAGGACAGGTCATGTGTTGTGCCGTCCTTCCCCCCCCTTGTCTCTGATGTCAAGCCCTGTGCTGTGACTTGTGCTAGAAGGGCAGCTCATGCAAAGATTGAGTCACATCTTTGTTACTCCTAACTGAGATCTTCTTGAGTTGGAGAGTGGAAATGATTCACAGTGGAGAAGTTTTGCATTAACCGTGTTACTTACAGGAATGTTTTTCATTGATTCAGTAACAGTACAGTTTCTCCAATCCAGGTTCCCCAGCCTTCTCTCTCTGGGCTTGAGAGCCCTGCCTCCTTCAGATGGTCACTTTCCTCCATTCTGTCCAACAGTCCCTCTCCTGAGAACATGGCCAGTGGGAGGAACAAGGGAGGGCTGGCTGGCATTAACCCTCTCTGTCCTGGGGACCTTGCAGCTGTTCCAGGTTTAAGGCAGACAAGTGCTCTGTGCACCAGTGCACTGAATGGGTTAACTTAATCACAGCTCTGGTAAAGAGAAGCCACTATCATGAAGTTCTGTGCTACCTCTAGTTTCCTCTGTCATTTTTCTGTACGGAGCAAATTCAAATGTCCTTAGTCTTTTGCACTGGCAGGATACCTGATTATATGCAAAGGAGCCACTGTGGCCTGGAAGATCATAGTTCAAGTTAATCATCTGCTTGTCCAGGCACAATATTGCTCTACCCATGCTGAATCTAAATTCCTGATCTGGACCATCATTAAGAAGAGTTTACACCTTTAGAAACACAACAGAACAGAGTTACAGGGAGGCAGGATGGCCTCCTGGTTTAGGAACTAACTTGGATTTAATGCCCTGCTGGAATATAGACTTCCTGTTTGACCTGGGCTGTATGCGGGGAGGGGCAGGGGAGGGATTAGATGCATCTCTGAGTACTGCTGTTCAAACTCTGCTCTCCTTGGTTAACACTTTTTCCGTGCCACTGAATAAAAAAATATGAATTATTGTTAATAGAGCAGCAATGCACAATGAAAAGGAAATTAGATGTTTAGAAACTGACAGTTAATGCACAGATATTTGTTTTAAGGAGGGTGGTGGTGGGAGTTGGGAGGTTGTAAACCTGAAAGGTGACTTAAGCCCCCTCTGCACGTCCAGGTGAAGGCATACCCAGCGATCTAATGTGTGTTCCACACAGTTGCACCTCCTGTCATCCCACATGCGTGGCAGGAGGTGGGACTGTGCAACTGGGAGCCCTCTCAGCTGAGGGCCTCCCAATGCAGGGGCACCCCACACACCCCTGGTCCGCAATCTCCCAGACTTGGGATGCATGAAACCTCCATGCCTGTGGGACTGCGACTGCTGTGACTCAGCTGGGTCTCGGCGCGCAGTGTCCACAGCTGCGGGACTCTGGGTCCCAGTGTTGCTGAGACTGAGTCAGCAGCTGCTGGGGTTGAGAGTCTCCTTAGCTTATGGGGCTCCCAGCCACAGGGGAGACCCTGGTACACAGGCAAATTAAAGCTTGAAGCAACCAGCTATAAAATTAGTGCATGTTGTTGAGGTCTAACTTTATAGTGAGTTGAAGCTTTTTATGGTGGGATAACTACTTTGCATGTGTAGCTGGTCTTAAGGTAATTGAACAATTAACCAGTTAATTATTTGATACCTGTAGCATGTAGAGGGGGCATCAGTACTAGTGACCAACAAATTAGACATGAGTGCAACAGGATGTAGCAAAATGTAAAGCTAATGTAGCTTGGACTGCAGATGAGGCATCACAACCCCATCCTGAAAGGTAATAGTCTCAGTCTGTGGTTCTGCGATTGACGGCTATGAGGCAATAAGCTTGGGGCAAGGGTGGAGAGGAAGTGTCTTATATTGGAGCAAGAGGAATGCAATTGAAGGGGAAAATGTTTGCTGAGTATAATAAAATCTCACCATTTAGAAGTTTTAATTAGGCTCCTTTGTCCTATGTTAGCTATTCCCCTATGTCTGTGGATGTTTCAAGACCTATTAGATTATGCAGAGGTTGGGAGGGGAGAGGGTCTGGATAACTGCCTAGGTTTTTCCTTCTTCCTTTGATACTATTAGCGCTTCATCAACATGTAATTATTTGTTTTCTCTTTCCCCTTCCCAGAGTTGCTGATCACAATGGGGGATTCCGGCATGGATCCAACTGTGTCTCCGCCTGAGAGCACTGCACAGGAGGCTTCTTTCTTGAGCATGACTGACATGTTCCTCATCTCTCTTATCATTGGCCTCTTTTCTTACTGGTTTTTCTTCCGCAAGAAGAAGGAGGAAGTCCCTGAATTCACCAAAATCCAGCAAACGTAAGTGACTGCCCTTTAAATCTTTATCTGAGATAAATTCCTTCAGGTCTCTCCAACCTTTCTGGTTCCTTAAAACTTGGATGTTAATATGAGATGAGCATTTGAAATCTGTCCCTTTCCATAGGCTGGCCTACATCTCTGACACCTGAGGTTGCCAGAAGGAGAAAAGGCAGTTTCAGGAGCTGCAGTAAAGTATTTAAGCGATACACCCAGTGCTTGCCACCAGTAACAGTATTTTGCAGGCCAGGAAAGTTGTCTGTGTTGGAGCCAGCCATTAAACATGGCTTCTGTTATCAGTAGATGTCAAGGAGATTGCTTTGATTTCTGCCAACCCAGAAAATGAGACACCAGAAGTTCAAGGGGTTTCCTGAGTGACAGTGCAGATTCAATATACTCCACGTCCCAGGGCAGTGGAAGGGCCTCAGATTTGCCTGGCTATGACTGTCCTTAGAGGTGTGGAGATTGATGGCTTCAGTGGGATCTTCCTCTGATGAACTGTAATACAGGTCCCTGCAGTGGATGAATGCTTTCTGATAGGGATGGAACAAAATAAAAAAAATCAAGGATTACTTACTCCTCTCTTTGGGTGACAAAGCAGTTTACGTGGTGGTTTGGCTTGGTAGGTTTACAGCGTGAGTTCTTTCTGCAGGTGACCCCTGTCCTGAGACCTGAAGATAGAGGTTGGTTAACTAAACATCCAAGAGCCAAATTGTAACAGAACCCATGCCCAAAGGGCAGCCATCACACGCTCCCTGGTAGCAACTTGACTCCAGTACCGTGCTAATTTAAAGTACCCTCCCTTTATTCTCTCCTGCCACACCTTGATCTTATTAATGAAACTTGAAAATGGAGGCTGCCCCAAGGATCTTGGAGTAAGCCACAACCTATCCTCTCTACTCATGGATCCCTCTTGGACCCTGTTGCTCATAAGCCTTCCCACTATGTAGGCCCTCTTGGCCTGTACGTGCCCCCAAGGGTACCCATTGCCTTGAGGGCTAATCACAGCCTCTGTACCACCCATGCCTAACAGGTGTTTCAAGCTGTCACTTAGGTGGCCACCTTAGATCTCCATTCCCTTGTTGGGGCCTCAGTCTTCCCAGCTTCTGCCCCGCTACTCTGGCTGGTCCCTTTGGCCTGGACCCACTATACCAGGTCTGGTTCCTTGAGCTCCAGCTTGTCTTGCCCTCTTGGGCTCTTATCTCCTCCCCTTTCTGGGCTGTGGGCTCTCTAGCCCTGTTTCCACTCCTCTTGGTCTCATGAGCTCCCTTGCCTCAAGCCCTGCCCCTCTCAGGCTTTTAACTCTCTTCCTGTGATCCAGCTCCTGCCCCCTGGCAGGGCTTCAGGCAGCCATGTGCCCCTCGGGCACCACTGATACCTCC
Source organism: Alligator sinensis (assembly GCF_000455745.1). Taxonomy (NCBI): domain Eukaryota; kingdom Metazoa; phylum Chordata; order Crocodylia; family Alligatoridae; genus Alligator; species Alligator sinensis. The sequence goes on along the minus strand of NW_005842613.1, from coordinate 921,915 downwards.
TCTCACCCCTTTTTAGTCTCACCCAATCTGCCTGTCACAACTCAAGCATGATTCATTAGCACACTGGCTGCAGCTTAGTTCTCTAAGCCTGTTGGTTCTCTAAGGCAATCGCCATCCATAATGGTTCCACTCCCCTGCCAGCCCTTAGCCCTCCACTTGCAGCTTCTTGGTATAGCAGGATCTCATTCAGTCTCTCAGCAGCAAGCATCTTCCTGCAGAGCTCTTTTCCTGTTAGCCTCCAGGGCCGGACTGTTTGGTTTTAGTTTGGCTCTGACTCTGGCTTTTATGTCCCAGAGTCCTGCCCCTTTCTGGTCTTGTGACTCCCTGGTCAGTCTGCAGGTGTTCCCTTGGCTTGGCTTACCAGCCCTCAGGATGGCCAAGACCAGCAGAGCTAGTGCTGCAGTCATTCTCTTGGTTCCTCAGGCTACTTTCTTATTGTACTATTGCTGTGCTCGCAATAGGCACTTCTCATTTAAAGGACCGTGTCTGCTTATCCCTTTATAGCTAGCCCTCATCTTGACTGCCTGAGTGCAATTTGCCTCTATTTTTTTTCTCTCTAAGTAACAGGAGCCACAGGTTTCCTGTTACAGAAATTCAATCAGTGAATGTTCCACCGAAGTCAGTGGACTTGTACTTACACATTGGATGGTTGGGTTTGACTCCAGTGTCCTGGCAAGTTTCATAGTTGGTAGGGTCGGAAGGGACCTGAACAGATCATCAAGTCCAGCCCCCTGCCATGGGCAGGAAAGAGTACTGGGTCAAACGACCCCAGCAAGGTGTTCGTCTAACCTCCTCTTAAAGACCCCCAGGGTAGGGGGGGCCAGCACCACTTCGCTTGGAAGTTGGTTCCAGATCCTAGCCACCCTGACTGTGAAGTAGTGCCTCCTGATGTCTAGCCTGAACCTACTTTCAGTCAACTTATGGTCGGTATTCCTTGTTACTCCGGGAGGTGCTAGGGGAAACAGGGACTCTCCCATTGCCTGCTGGTCCCCCTTGGCCAGTTTATAGATGGCCACCAGATCCCCTCTCAGCCTTCTCTTGTGGAGGCTGAACAGGTTCAGGTCCCATAGCCTCTCCTCGTAGGGCCTGCCCTGTTGCCCCCTGATCATGCGAGTGACCCTCCTCTGGACCCTCTCGATGCTGGCCACATCTCTTCTGAGGTGCGGTGCCCAGAACTGGACACAGTACTCCAGCTGCGGCCTGATCAGTGTTGCATAGAGGAGGAGGAGGATCACCTCCTTGGACCTGCTTGAGATGCATCTGTGAATGCATGACAAGGTGCGGTTAGCCTTCCTGACTGCGTCCCCACATTGGCAGCCCATGTTCATCTTGGAATCGATAGTGACTCTAAGACTCTTTTCTGCCTCTGTGCTGACGAGAAGGGAGTTCCCCAGCCTGTAGGTATGCTGCTGGTTCTTCCTCCTCAGGTGCAGTACCTTGCACTTGTCAGTATTGAAACCCATCCTATTCTCAAGTGTTGGGAAGAATAAGGCTTAATGATCTCTTACTTCATTTGTGTGTATGACCTGTTACATTCAGGCCATTTGCTGTCTGTGGCCACATCCACACAAGCATGGACATTTGGTTCCCCGTGGACAACTAGCAGCGGGACACCTTGTTCCTCCGTTAGTTGTCCCCGGGGAATGCCTGTGCCGCGTGCCCTGGCATGCGGCAGGTTACCCCAGGTAGGGTAGGCTGACTCTAGCAGCTTTACCTGGGGTCCTGGGGGCCTCCTGGGGCTTGAAGCAATGGCAATTCTGCCGCTCAAGCCTGGCCAGAAGCCGAAATGTGGCTCCAGCTGGCCAGACTCAGGCTTTGAGCAGCACATGGTTTCCCTGAGTGTGCTGCTGTGGGTTTTTTTGCGTGGTGTGTGGGTTTTGGGGTTTTTTTTTTGTTTTTTAGTGGGGTTTTTTGTCCCCTGCATATCCATGGCTCAGAAAAACAAACAAACCCCCATGCTGCTCCCTTGCAGCACAGGGAACAGCTGAATGTGCAGTATGTGGCACAGCAGACATGCCTGCAGCACCACACATACTGCATGGCTGTGCTCATCTGGACACATTCTGTGTCTCCATTGTACCATGTTATAAAACCAAGGCATCAGTCCCACCCACCCTTCCACAGTAGCCCATATCCTAGCTTTTTTTCCACTCACTTTTGTCTTCTTCCTGCCAAACAGGATTAAAGCATCAGGCTGTACCTTGGGTTGCTTAGCAGTCACTTCTGTTGCTCTTAAGGAAATGCATCTTTTCATAGTGAATGCAGCGAAGAAAACACTTCCAGCAGAATAAGTTGCCTTCTCAAGCAATGCTTGCATCCCTTTGTGAGAGTTCCTAATCTATTAACTTAGTTATGGAAGAGAAGAAATAGTTGCCAAGCATTCAAAGAGCTTTCCTGTGTCTTAACTTTGTGGGTCTCTGGCCCCTACCCTAAATCAATGTATGAAAGGCAGTCTAGGATGTGATTGCCTGTGCAGGCAGTAGACTTGACTCATCCTCTGTGTAAAAAACTGAACTAGCATTCTTGCAGAGCAAAGGGCAAAGGAGGACATAAAGAGCTGTGATTTCAGGACATCTTTACCTTTATATTTGTGTTAGGGGTAAAATTCACCCTGAAACAGAGGAGCACCCATTCAGCCTCACTGTAGCTCTGCTTTATGGGTTAAATAGTCAATAGGTTTTATTTTGGAACAAATTTCAGCTCATTTGCACAGTTGAGCAAATGAGAACTCTGGACCCAGATCTCAAGTGTTTCAGAAGGGCTTTTGAAACCTGCATGGGTGGATTTCTGTAAGTACTTCATGTGTCGGTTACTCCCATTATGAAAACAAGTCTGATTCAGAATAAAATAACCAAATGGCCTGTCTTTTACAGAATTGTGCCAGATTTTGAAAGTGCATCACAGAGAACTCCTGGTAGATGTGCCAGAAGTGGTACCTTTGTGCCAAAATTTCTGGGTTGGCCTCAGATTCACCACTCCTCCCCACACCTGCTCCTCCCTACCACACCCTGTTTCTGAAGCACTAGGCAATGGCAGTGGTGTTCAACCTTTTTGGCTGGTGTGCTAGATGGGTGGTGCCCAAGCTATCCGTAGGCTGAATTTGGTATGTGGTCCCAAACTAGCACGAAGCAGACATGTCAGGGCCCCATCCAGCTGTATGGAGGGGGTCATCCCAGCTCTAACCTGGCCCTGTGCGCGTGTGGGGAGGGGGATGCTGTGGCCCAGCCCCGGTTGGGGTGGGGAGTGGCCAAGCATGGGGCTCAGGGTTTGGGGATTTTCATCAGGGGAAGATGGCTGTATTTATTGCCACCACCCCCTTGCTGCCAAATTTCCCTATCTGTGGGGAGCCCCATGGGCTGGATATCAATGGCTCCACGGGCTGCATTTGACCTGCGGGCTAGAAGTTGAGTACCCCTATCGCGTGGCATCTGCTGAGAAGAGCTAGTGAACTCTGGGTACAGCACCTCATGAATACAGCTATGCTGCTTTCAGTTTGGAAGAGCCAAGCTGTACTGCGCTTCCTGCTTGGGATACATCTGCTATCGCGAATAGACCTTTATCGCCCACAGCTCCACAGTAAGATGGTTACAATAACCAGAACCAGAAGTAGTATGGGCTGTTTCTGGGTCTGGAGTTCTGCGGTTCAATTATTATGCTTTTCAAATATTGGTTGTTCACCACAGGATGAGTTACCTGAAGAGCAGCATTTCTGAGCTTTTCCTGGGTTGTTTGTGTTGTGATTTGGGTCATCGGTGAAAATGAGTGCATTTGGTTTAATTGATCCCCTTTGGCCATCTCTTTGATCCTGACTTTGTGTGTTAGTCCTCCCAGTCTCTGTGCAGAGAAGCCAGGATTTGAGGTGTCATAACGTTCCAAGGAGGACAGGAAGGAGAAGAATGTTGTACACTGACCAAGATGAACAGTATGTCGCTTCAGGCAGGTTGCAGTGGAGGAGATAATACACAAGAAGAAAAAAAGATGTTCCTTGCCTAGAAGCAGTTTAAAGGGAGGAAATCTGAATGACATTGGCAACTTGGAATAAAATGTGTTTGTGTGTGGGTAGTTCGGTGCATGGCTGTTAATTCTCAGTGATTATTGGTAGGGCCATACTGAATTCACAGCAGAAGTGGGCTGCACTGCAGCACCTTCAATTTTGCAGGTTCCCCCATGTGCCTCCCCAGCACTGAGTGGTGGAGGGGCCCCACTTGCAGCTCACTCCTGAATGGCAGAGAGGCAAAAACTGTGGTTTTAAATATGGTGTCATTCTTGCCTACCGCCACTGATTGGCTGAGGGGGCCTGGCAGCCCTGCTGCTTGCTGCTGACTGGTGGGGAGGCAAACACAGCACCATGTTTCAAATCATAGTTTTTGCTTCCCTGCTGATCAGGAGTGAGGTGCAAGCAGGGCCCCTCCACCAATCAGTGGTTGGTGCCCACGCAGGGGAACCTGCAAGATTAACGGTGCCACAGCACAGCCCACTTCTGCTGTGAATTTGGTAGGGCCCTAATTATTGGTCCTGATTTGTGAATTCCTTTGCTTGGTTTCATTGTGCCATTCAAATTTTATTTTTCCCTTCCCTGGTTCTCTGTTTATCTTCTCCAGCCTTCATCTCTGTGGGAAACCAGTCTGCCTTGAGGAGAGTTGGATCTGACTGGGGAAGTTGGATTGCCAGCCCCATTCCGACTTGGAAGCCGAGTATAGATTCAAGCTTGTAGCAGATCATCTGCTAAAGCTCCCAGGCTCAGTTGTTGTGAATGCACCCACCAGTCACACCCAGCTTCAAAGGACATGGTCCTGAGCCTTGCAGAGAAATGTGCCAAAGATGATACCTATCTTATGGTATTATGCTGCTGCCTTTTACCGGGCACATGCCAGCTGGCCTTTTAGCTCAAAATGTGTTTAGAAATTCTCAGCTCTCTCTGGGGTTTTCACTTGTTTATCCTGACTGCCCTTTTTAACTAGTCCTCCTAACTGGTTTGCGCTAAGAGTATTTTATATCTCGTCTGCTAGTCTTAGGAGCTGTTGGAGAGCAGTGCCTCCAGCAGCCCAGTGAGAAAGTAAAACAAGGTTGCATACTGCAATTTGAGTGAAGCAACCTCCATCTTGCCCGTTGGGATTCTGATGGACGAGGTGGGACTTGAGTTGGATTTTCCCATACAATCCAGGATCACCCTGACTGTAGCACAAGAATAAGCAAGGTAGCAAGCCAATTGCAACATCCCAGAGCATCCCCAGCTGTGCTCCTGCAATTCAAAAAAGAGCTGGAGGGTGAACCTATATTGTGGTCAAAGCAGTCATGGTTGTAGCTTTGTTTCTGGAATGGCTGGAGGGAAATGAAAGATGGTGGCTCTTCAGTTGAGGGATTTCTCTTCTTCCCAGCCTCAAGCATAAGGGCAGATTTTCCTCCTGATAACTAAGCTGACAGCTGGTATTGGTTTGGCATTACAAACTAGCTGTCCATTACGGCTGCTCGCTTTAGGATCCTAGAGAACTACATAAGCTCCCTAGATGGGTTACTTCACTGTGATGAACTGGCTATTCAGCTCTTTTCAGCACACTGACCAGGCAGGACTTATACAGGTCCAGTCCTGACAGATTCAAGACCACAGCCTGCTTGAGTTTCTGCAGAAGTTGTTTATTGCTCAAAACCTCTGAGAGTCAGACAGCTCTGAGCAGAGAGTGCTGCTTTCTTCAGCACAGACTTTCTACTGTTACAGTGGACGCATCTACACATGCTACTAATGCAATGGAATAAACTCTGGTGCAGTTCAAACCAGAGTTTATTGCTCCTGGGTGCCACATTTACACATACTCCCAGGACCACAGCACGTTGAGCCGGGTCAGAGCAGCCCCAGCTGGCAGGAGGGCTAGAGAGTCTGCCTGCCAGCCTGGGGCTGCTCTGGCTTGGCTCAGCATGTTGTGGAGGGGTTGTCTGGGGCATGAGGGAGCTTCAGTGTGGGGCTAGCCAGCAGGCAGCCCCTTGACTGAAGCACTCTCATGCCCCAGCCAGCCCCATCAGTGTCGACACGTGTTGTGGTGCACCAAATAATGCTGTCACAGGATAATACTGGTTTTTATAAGTACTAACCTACAGTGGCGTTTCTTAGTTTACTGTGGCCTAATAGGATCACACGTGTAGATGTTGAGACTTTACTGTGGAGTTAATTAGGCAACTCCACAGTAAATGCTTCATGTAAATGCTCACAGTGTGTTGCTTTTATCCAGTAATTTCTGTGCTTGTCCAGCCCTGGCACGGAGAGGCTCCATCAGCTTCTCTTGGTGGTGGCAGACTTCCTGACCCACATGGTTTTCCTAGCACTATATCTGCCTTTGTGCCCATTGGCAACACATAAGGGGGGCCTGCAGGTGCACGTGCACCCCCTGAGAGTAGCGCCACCGATGCTGCTGGCGGCCCCTGCGGGCGATTGCCACTAACCACCCCCCTTCCCCCCTTGCTGCCAACACTGCCAGCAGCATCTGCAAGCATTTGCTGATCGCCACTGGCTCCCGTCGACACTGCCAGTGGAGTCTGCAGATGGTTGCCGACTGCTGGTCAGCACTCGCTGCCGCAGCCACCTGCAGGTGCTCACCGCTGCCAAGCTGCCGCTGCCTGTAGGCAGTCGCCGTGTCCCCCCAGCCTCCAGGGGCACGTGTGGTTCATGTTTGTGCTACTCCTCAAACAGCCCTGGACATGGTTTGTAATGATAAAAAGTTGCTGTCCATATCCCATCTCAGTCAGGCTTACATAAGAGCTGCCGCTTACTGGGTCAGACCAAAGTTCATCTAATGCAGTGGCCTGCTCGGTGTTTTCCCTTGCACCCTGGTTTTTAACCTGGAAGCTTTACGGTTGTTTCTGTTTTTGTCGTGTTGCTCCAAAACCATGTGTTTTGCACCCAGTCACTGCGCCTAGCCATTGAGGGGAGTTTGTAGTTCCTGGTAGGTCTAGGTCGGCTGTCATTGTACAACAAATAAGCCTGTCTTGCAGAGTATGAATGCTGAGGGGGAAGGTAAGGAGGGCACGTCAAAATTTTTCTATCCCTTGCTTCTCTGTACTGCACCTTCCAGCATTTGGAGGTTGAGGAAGTAGGTTGCATCCCTACTTACCATAGTTAATAGTGACTGATGATGAACCTTTCTTCTGTGACTTTCGGTTCCCTTTTGAATGGGGTTAAACTGTCGGCCTCCACAACATCTTGGGGCAATGAGGGCCATGCGCAGTTATATGCTGTATGAAAAAAAACTTCTTTGAGGTGGTGGTAGTAGTAGTAGACCAGCTACCTACTGATTTCATGTTATGTCCCCTGTAGTATTGAGAGGTCATAAATAATATAAGCTCTAGTTACTTTCTCCATGCCACTTATTTTTTTTTTCTAAATCTCTGTTGTGCCCCACCCTCAAACATCTCTTTTTGAAGCTGAAAGGTTGTAGCCTGTTTAGTCTCTCCTTACATGCAAACATAACCCTGATCACCCTTGTTGCCTTTCTCTGTGCCTTTTCTAGTTTTTCTCTATCCTTTATGGAGTAGGGGCAGGGACCAAACCTGCATTCCAGGTGTGGATGCACCATATATTTTTATAAAGAAAGAGGCATAATGATACCTTCTGTTTTATTTGCAAGAGTGAAAAGGGGACTGCTGCTCAAGAGCGCATAGAAACTGTAAGCTGTGTAACGGGGGGTGGGTATACTGATACAAGTGTAGTGGTTCAACAGAAGGCTGCTTCATCCAGGGTCAGAACTGGAGCGATTTAACTCTTGTATCACTGTACCTCATGCAAATATAAGAGTTCCTGCTGCCATGGATTCCCCAGCAGCTTCAGCTCCTCCTCCCCTTATAAAACCTATAATGTTTGCTCAGCCCTTCCCACATTAAGTATGAGGTCAAGCTATTGGCTCGTTCCTGCTTCAGTGTCTTAACTTTAACCCTGTCTGTGTTGATCTGGAGTGACTTAGTTTGTAGCATAATTAGAAGGAGACTTGACCACAAAGATAGAATTGAGTAGATTGCCATGAATGGATGGAAAAAGCCAGATAAAAATCTCTCTCCAACCCTCAAGATTTCTCTTAGTAATTTTATCCCTTGATTAAAAGATTCACCAGGTTCTAATGTGCTAAAGCTTCACTTGAGAGGTGATGATGAAGTTTCTACAAGGGAAGAATTTTTTTGTAGCTGTCTACAATCCAAAGGGGATAACCCAGGTATCCTATAGTTCTGGGCTGGAGTCTGACGAGAGGTAGAGTGGCATGGTGCGCCGGAGGGCAGGTACCGCTGCTGAAGCGTAGGAGCAAGGAAGGTAGGAACCCCAGATATGGCATCTTTGACAGGGTGAACATACATTCACCCCCCTTGCTCAGCAGCAGCGATGCCTGCCTGGCGCACCATGCTGCTGTGCCTCCCCTATGAACTCCAGCCTGAGACTTTGTCCAACCAGCTGAGACCACCCTACAGAAACCAGGACGTATGGTCACCCTACTACTGGACAAAATGCTGCCAACCAAGACTACAAACCAATTGCATCAGCTAGAACTTGCTTACCTCTCAATATAAAATCCAATCTGAACAGCAGGACTAATTGTTGGGAGTGAGCCTGGAGAGGTTTCTCTATGTGGGTACCTCCTGGAAGGATGTAGTTATGAGCTACTACTGATGCTTCCCCTTGGGGTCTTTGAATTCTTGTTGTTGGCTAGCAGATGTTGTCTTGATTTGGATGGTGCCCTGGTTGCATGTTCATATGTGGTGGAAGTCTGTTGAACTACTGTGCTTCAGAAGAAAGATTGTGTCCTGACACTAGCAGCTGTGCTTGATCCAGCAATCCAGTTCTGGATGGTGACTGGGTTGGA
>NW_005842613.1:905405-913047 GCF_000455745.1 Alligator sinensis | reverse complement strand
TGCTGAACTAAGAATGGAGGCACATTGGCTAGATCCTGAGAATGAATATTGTGGCAGCAGGTCCTAGGCATAGCTCAGTCACTCATTTTCTCTTTGCCCTTGGGCAAGTTTACTCTCTATCAGTTTTCCACCTCTGAAATGGGGATGCTTTCCTTGCTGGGTTTGGTTGTGAGGTGTAATATTGGCGAAGCACTTGTGTGACAGACTGCAGGAGGGCAAAGCATAGTGACACATTTAAGGATTCAGTATCTTAGCCAGCCTCAGAGACGTGTGTTTGCATTTTGACCATTTAAAGACTTTAATTGAAACCATTAGAGTAATGTTCCTAGAGGGCCTGCTCTGCAGATGTCATTAGAGAGGAATGTCCCCTTGATCTCTGAATGTGCACTTGCATTGTGGTGGGATTACTGGGGAGTATGCTTTTTCTGCCAGGCTGCATATGCATGTTTCCCAGTCTTTTATTTCTCCCTTCATCTTGCTTGTGGTCCTATGTCTTTGCTTTGCACACTGGTCACGCGGTTATCCTAAGACATGGGTCAGCAACCTATGACCTGTAGGCTGGATCCAGCCTACTGAGTTGGGGCTTCAGCAGCATTCATTGGCGGGGGCAGCTTTGGCATTTGGTGGAGGGGAGCGCTTCCATGCCAGGCAGCAAGGAGACAGTGGTGGTGACAGTGCCATCCTGCCTCGGACCCAAGCTGGGTCATTCCTGCCTGCTGCTGGAAAAGGTTGTTGACTGCTGCCCTAGGAAAACCCAGTGAGTCCTGTTACGTAATCCATAATTTTTTTTCGGGCTTTTTTTTTTTTTAGCATAGTTTGAAGTCTCCGATGTTAAGAGAGAACTCATTCTGTGTTTTAAAGAGTTTTCTTTGTGAGAAACTACTCCAGTTCTTTAGCTTGTCTAAGTCTTATGGGGATGGGGGGTGGGGAGGGGGTGAAAGAGAGAGGGGGAAACCATCTCTAATTTAATTTACTAGGAGCCTGAGGAGAACAAACTTCTCGCAGACGTTCTTCCTAATGGATGGCACTACCATAGTAACCTTCAGCACCGCCTCTGCCGTGTCTGGAATCAGTTCATTCAACCTACAGGGTTGCATTAAAAATATATTTAAAAACGTGTAGCTATGATATATAAACTGTTGCCAAGGGAATGAGTATGGCAGAGAGGGTAGTTTTATTCCCCCCCCCTTCCATACAGATGGAGGGGGTGGTGGGGGGGGGGGGGGGGGGGGGGGGGGGTAGTGCCTGCAAAGAATCATGGGAAGTTTCATTCTTGACTCTTAATTCCTTTCTGCCACTGCTGCCAGATGTTGCAGTTTCTCAGGGCTGTGCAGATCTGCTCGGGAACTTTCAAAGTGTCCAGCAGGGATCCCAGCTTGCTGAACCTCTCTCGCTATGACCTATGTGGGGACCTTGATTTGCAGGCTCTGTTCTTTACAAAAGGAGGCTGACAATTGACTTTAATGTCTGAGAGGGACAGAATGGAAAGTCCTGGACACATGCTGTTCAATAGCTAAGTTGCAGTTTCTTCATTCCTCCCCCCCATTCCTGCCCTGCTTCTTTTTTGAGGGGTAGGAAGGCTGTGGGATTGTTTCGTGTTTTTATTTCTCTGCCTGACCATGGGATGTGCATACTCTATGCCACAGGAAGACCCAGCTGCTGGGAGGTGAGTTAATCATCCTGAAAAGCAAACTGTGCATCTTACTCATGGGAGTTTCTTCTGTCTCTTAACATCCACATTTAATTTTACATTAACCTCCTGCTGAGCTTTGAGGGTGGGAAGAAGGGAGAAAGGTGTCCTGCTTACAGCAAACAGCTCTGGGTGAGTGGGGGTATGCATGTTTTTGGAAATTTCTGTCTTTTAACTTAGTTACTTTGGGTCTGAAGTGTCTTGCTTTAAAATATGTTAGAAACCAAGTCTACTTACCTGGAAAGCAGCTGCTTGGGAGCTCTCTAAGACAGTGGGTGATTTGAGATGGAGATCTCTACACACTCATCAGGCTGGGCTGGTGGTTCTCTCCCTTTTTTATGGTTGGTTTTGCACTCAAAAAGAAGAAATTGTCTCCAAAGTTCTTGGTATCTTGGATTATTGTTGAGGAGAGAAACAAACTTGAGAGTTGAAGGTTAAGTGCATGTTAGCACTAGATAAGCCCCCAACCTGCCCGTTTTCTTACAGGTGTTACACACCATGTATCTAGATAATTAAAACCAAAACCATTTGAATGTGATCTTTCACCCTTTAGGTTTCCCTTTTATTTTGAATTTCTTTCCTATTGAGCTATAAAAGGGACTCAGTGCAGCTTTCTTTAATTGTTGGTTTCTATTCATTTTCACACTCCAGTTCTCATGTTGTTTCACAGTGCTGTAATTTTACAGCAAGGGAGTGCTGATTCTTTGAAACATGTTGTAGACCCGACTTGTTATCAAATCTGTCTGAGCCCATTGCCACAATATCCTAAAGGCTGGAAGTGTGTGTGTGCATGTGCATGTGTAAAAGTATACACCAGCACACACCTCAAAATGGACACAAACTCCATGCACCCAGTATGAAAACATGTTTCTTTCTTCTGTTTTAAATAGCCTGAAACCTCCTAATAACCTAACTGTCTTCCTCTTAATCAGTTTTAAGTAGCTGCTGTTGAAGTCAGGAACGGATGGGACAGGCATCACATCTGGTAACCTTTCCAGGGCTGGGGCTATAGTCTGTAAAATGCCCTGTGAAATTCCAGTTAAAGCAGTGGGTGATAATTTAGAGTGACTAGTAAACTACCCAGAGGGCAGTGAAAGCTCAGACCTCCTTGTGTGGGGTTCTTTCTCCTGATGCACTTAACCTGTCACTGCAAGGGGGCTCCGTCCTTTAGAAAGGAAGTCTTGATCTTTGCTGGTGTAGGTTGGGGAATTGGTATAGTTCATTAGTTTTGGGTGGGAAGGGGTGCCTGGAGAAAAAAGATTTAATTACAGCCATTTTCTTTGCTCCAGGGATGAGCTGAGCCACGTTCTCTAGCATCCCTCCCTGAGGGGGCCACATGGTTTAGGAAACTGTTAGCTAGAGAGCTCTGTACATTTTTACATGGGTGAAAGCCAAAACCATTTGTTTTTTGCCCAGAGGCTGCTCTCTTCCCACAGGAGACCCAGCTTTGCATTCTTCCATTGTGAAAGAGAAATGGGAACGGGTCCCACGTTCCTCTCTCTCTCCTGTGTGCTACCAATGCAGCATCCAGTGAATGAGAACGAGCCAATGCCTGGCACTCGCCAGACTCTCTGTGAAAAGACCCCAGCATCCAACATGCCTACAGCAAGAAAGCAGACGTTTCTTCCATTCTCCTAAGACTGGGTCTATTTAATGTGTGTTGCTTCCAGGGTCCTGTGCTTCCCTTCCACCAGTGTAACCCTTACAACTACTGAGATTGCAGTTGTGCAGATGAAGCCTTATCTGTCTCAGCTTCTCACCATGAGTAAAGCCACAACTGTGCAAACTCTGGGCATAGGCGCAGTGTGTACTGGTATGGTTTTGTTTGCACAGTGCTAAGGATTCTTGTTGGCAACTGCCGTTGCAGCGTAGACACAAGGCCTGCCAGAAGGATTCACCCCTCATAGGGCAGCTATCTTCTTGCTAGCGACTCACTTGAGCTGTGACCAGGAACAAGTTTCCCAGAGCCCTGTAAGCTCTTGGCAGCTCTCATGGAAACGGTTCATTCTGAGAGCCAAGCGGATGTATTCCAGCTTGAGCAGGGACCACAGAAGAACATGGGCTTCTCCTAGAAGCTCTCACCACACATTCTTGGCTGTCATACCCCTCTTTTCTGAGGCAGATGTGGCTGTTTAAATGTGCTGTCCTCAAATATGTTTGTCTTGGAAACCGATGGAAGAGCTGTGCTTGCTTGCCCGCAAAGGGAAGGCAAGAAGCTTGTTTTTCCTCACCTGTCATTGAGCTCCACAGTCTACAACTCTTCAGGTACTCCTACACAGGACTGTGACTCAACGGACCAGGGAAGGAACATTGCTCCAGGGAAGTCTTGCAAACCCAGAAGGAATCTTACATGTGTTTTTTGGTGAGAAGAAAGAACAAGAATAGGTGTCAGAAAAGATTCATACTGAATATCCAAATTATACGAAGACTTTCTGGCATTGAACAGCCAGTTTACAAGCTTTCATAGCATTACAGCATACCCAAGAGGAGGGTGTAGCAGTTTGGGGGTCTAACCATGGGGTCCAACACCCACTGGGGTTCAGACTTGTCTGCTGCACTTTGATCTCCCTAACCACCTGTCTCTCACATGCCATGCCTTAATGTTAATTTGACTGCCTTGGGATGCTACCTCTGGAGGCCAGAGTAGCTCCTTTTTGGTACCTTCCTTCTTGGCCCAGTCCTCAGGGCTTCTCCCTAGCACTGCTTCCTTATGTCTGTCTAATGTGTGCTTCCCCTTTAACACAGTCCTCACTGCTTTTTGGCATTATTAATATCAGTTGTGCTCCTACAGAACCTAAACGTAACCTCTTGGCCCTAGAAGTCTTTTAGGGGCTATAATTGTGGTCTGCAGATGCCTGCAGAGCCACACTCATACCTTCATTCACTGGGCCCTCTGGCCCTGGCTATCTCAGCTTGCCAAGCCTCTGGCCCTGGCAAGGCTTTCCCTCTTTCCTGGGCTCCTGGCTCTACTTTGGCTTCTGTCCCTCCTGGGCTTCAGCCCTCTTGCTGAGCTTCAAGCCTTTCAGTCCAAACCTGTTCTGGCTTCAGTTCCCTGTAGGCTGCAGCCTCAATACCTTGCCCTTAGCCCTTTCAGCCTTGACCTGCCTCACCCAGCCCTCTAGGCCTCTGGCCAAACCTGAATACAAAACACAAGCATCAACTTCCTTGTCTCTAATAATCTTATACCCCAGGCATAAATCCACTGGTCTCTACTCATTGCAAACTCCTGTCTAGGTCATCTTAATTCCCCCCTCCCCCACAACTGTCTTACTGAGCCCAGGTGTCCTCCTTTAACTCAGTGAGCTGCCAGCTCTTTTCTGCTGCAAGGGTGCATGATGACTTGGGAATGAGCGACATAACCTTGATGCCCAGCTGGGGATCACTTCTGCTACTTACGGTAGGCCTCTATGAGGAGCACTGTGCCACTGTAACTCTACTGACTTACTAAACCAGCAGGGAGCTTCTAAAAGGAATCCAGCTGTGCTTTCTCCCGGAAGTTTAATGCCAGCCCCTTCCAGAGGGAAATAAGCTATGCATGTAGAAGTGTAGTTTTTTTCCCTGTACATAAAGGGTTTCTGCTTGGCTGTCAGGAATGGCACCTTTTCACATGTGTGCCTACTACAATGAAAGTCACATGGGATAGTTAAGAAATGTGAGGTATAAGGATGCGTTGTGCCCACATCAGGTTAACTGTAGAGCAAGGGTGGGCGATTATTTGAGCTGGAGGGCCACTTAAGCAGTTTTGGTAAGCTATTGAGGATTGGAGGTTGGGGGGGAGAGGGTGCAGTTCATAGAAACATAGAAAATTAGGGTAGGAAGGGACCTCAGGAGGTCATCTAGTCCAACCCCCTGCTCAAAGCAGGACCAGCCCCAACTAGATCATCCCAGCCGAGGCTTTGTCAAGCCAGGTCTTAAAAACCTACAAGGATGGAGATAGTTCACCACCTCTCTGGGTAACCTGTTCCAGTGCTTCACTAGTCTCCTTGTGAGAGAGTTTTTTCCTAATATCCAGTCTAAATTTGCCTTGCTGTAACTTGAGCTTCAATAGCAGGCCAAGGCATTGCAACTCAGTCCCTTTCACGTGTAAAGCAGAACTCTTAAGTCTTCAGAGGATCACCAGAGCGCTGCCCCTCACACAAAAATGCATATTGTATCTAGACAATTAAAACCCCCAGAGCACCTGTTTTCTTACAGGCTTCTTACAGCTACCCTGCCTGGGTGGCTTTCATTCACCTAAGGGAACTTTAAAATAAAAAAGCTGTGGGCTTTGCCAGGTGAGTCCTCTGAAGCTGGCTGGGCTGCACAGCGTGAATGAGAACAGGCAACGCCTGGTGCCAGAAACCAGATCGACCTGTTTACTTAGCCCAGTTCATGCACTCGCTTTGCTCCTGTGACAGGGGCCTGGAGGAGGGAGGGGCTCCCAACCCCCCCACTCCTTCCATGTGCTCATTATCTGCTTCTTCCCCGCTCCCCCCATGGGGAAATGGGGCTGTCCCTGACTCAGACCAGGCGGCATCCTCAGCCCAAACCTCTCACCCCCCGCCCCTGTCTGGTCTGGAACAGCACATTGGGGGTGCTCCCATGGTGCCCACAAATTCCCCCCACACCCCCTGCAATGGTCCCTTCTAGCTACCCACTACCTGCATATGGGGAATCCGCGTGCGTGTGTGTGTGTGTGTGTCCATCCCCACAATGGTCCCTCCCACCTACCCCCATTTGTGTGTGGGGATTCCCCCCTCACAACGGGGCCTCCTAGGAGGAGAGTGGGGTGGAGGCGCTCGCTCGTACATGCGGCCTTAGCTTGGGCTGCCTCCTCTCGCCTCTCTATTGTCTATGTCCCACGCAGCAGCGCCACGACGGGACCTAGCCCCAGTATGGGGTGGAGGGAGGGAGGGGGTCTCGTCACTTCCACATAGGAGTCTCCACTGGCTGCCTCCGTGCTGGGGGGGCGCTGCTGTCTCGGTGCTGGCTGGAGCTGAGGCCGGGTGGGGGGAGGATCTAGTCCTTGGGCAACAGTGGTGCTCCTGCTGTCCAGCTGACATGATGCTACCCCAACTTGGCTTGCAGGAGAGCGGGCCCTTCTTGGCCAGGTCTTGTCGGGGGTGCAGGTTGGGGGAACTTTTGCTGCCACCATTCAAACCCCGTGCGCTGCCCCAGTCACTGCTGTCATGCCTGCTTTACTCGAGCCCCACTCCTACCCTATCTGCCAGCTGCCTCTGGGAGCCTGAGGGATGGCTGCACCCTGCACCACTCCACTCCGCCATGGCCAGGGCTGGGCCGGGCCACGCAGTGTTGCACACTTGTGCACAGCTCTCCCTCCTCAGGCTCCTGGCGGTAGCTGCTGGGCCAGGTAGAATCAATCTGTGGGCTAGATATTAGGGATTTTTGAGGCCGATGCCGATAGCCGATATTTAAGGAGGCATATCGTCTGATACCGATCTGATATCCGATACACTGCCTGCAGCAGGTAAGTCTGGTGTGGTAGGAGAAGGGACGTGGTGGGGCAGATCAAGGCCCCGCTGTGAGGGAGGGAGGCAGGGGCAAGTACTGCCCAGTCGGGGAGAGCGGGCCGGGGATGAAGCCACAGCTCATCCGGGGGGCGTGGGGTGGAGCAGAGCTCATCCAGAGGGTGCAGGGGGAGGCGGAGATGGCTCCCGCCACTGTGTGCGGCTGGTCTGGCAGCTTGTCTGCTGGCTCCTGCCGCTGCTGCTGTCACTCACCTAGGAGGGGTGTGTGCCACTGGGCGGGGGCAGGCTGGGGCCAGGGCTGTTCCCCACAGAGCTTGGGCCATTTGGGCAGGGCATGGGGCGGGTGGCGGCGCTGCTGGGAGCGGGGGGCTGTGAGGGAGTTAGGCAAATTGCAGGGTGGCGCCAGCCTCCCCTGTAACCCCCTCCCAGCAGTGCCGCCCCACGCAGATCCGGAGTCTGGGGCGGTGCTGCTGGGAGGGGGGGA
>NW_005842613.1:880287-904349 GCF_000455745.1 Alligator sinensis | reverse complement strand
ACTCTTTCCTGCCTATGCAGGGGGTCGGACTCAATGATCTATTGAGGTCCCTTCTGACCCTAGCATCTATGAATCTTACCAGCTCTCTACACTGCAGGCTGTCTTTTCACTGCCTACGTGCTGCGCTGTGACTGCCTGCAGTATGGGCATTTATTGGCCCAATTATCGGCCACTTAAGGCCAATATCCAGTATAGATAATTTTCTTTATATTGGTACCGATCCAATATCGGACCGATGTATTGGTGCACCTCTACTAGATACAGCCCGTGGGACATGTTTTTGCCCACCCCTGCTGTAAAGGCTGCCTGTGTTCATGCTGCCATCTGATCGACTTATGCTAGAGATGCTTTCTTCCTGCCATAGTGAGTTCAGAGGTTAACGTTATATAAATGCATTTCAATCCATTTCCCTTTTTGTTTAAATAACTTTGTGGAACACCTTCTGGGAACTGGCAAACAAGCAGTTAACTGGGTTTGCCTCTCCATGAGATGGTCTTCTGAACATCTGTCAAATCTACTTTTGAGGTCACATATTCCTAAGGTCACATTTGCAAAGGTGTTTCAGTGCCTAAGGGTGCAGGACACCTGGTGAAGGGGTCACTAAAGCCTGGAGAGTTACATGGTGCACCAAAACTAAAAACCTGATAAACCAGGGGAATAGTGTGTGGGGATGTGTGGGTGTGAGATTACGTGTTCTCTCTATGTTCCAAGTTTCCCATCCATATAGGCAGTTCTTGGACTTACAGCACAATTTGTTTCTGAAAACCGCGTCAAGTTGAAACGTCGTAACTCGGAACTGATTTTCCCATTGGAACAATGTTATAAATGGGGGGTTGGTTCCTGAACTAAGGCCCAATACCCTATTTTCACCAAAAATAACCCAGAATTTTGTACTCAATCAATTATAGACAAGTAATGTAGCTACATTAATATATTTTATATTGTAAATAGCAATCATAATGATTTGGAAGGACTTTTTTGAGGTGACTTTGCTGGACTTCTTGAAGAGCTCTTGGTTGGACCTTTTGAAGGGTTCTTGTCTGGAGTCTTTTTCAAGAGTCTTGTCTGCAGGTTTTTCTGGAGCCTTGTCTGCTTTCTTAAAGAAAGTGTCCAAGGAAGTTTGGACAGATGTTCTCCAGGGAGATGGACAACATAGCGAACTTGTTCGCAGGTGTGGCGCGGTGTCAGATCAAGTGTCGTAAAGTCGAAAGTGACGTCAGAAAGTTGAAACGGGATGTCAATTTATAAACGTCGTAAGTGCCGTTCGTTGTAATTCGAAACGTCTTAAGTCAAGGACTGCCTGTATAATCAAGGGGTCACAGAGGTATACCATGGAGTTCTACCACCGTGGAGAGATTTGTGCTTCTGATATAGTTGTTTGCTAGTCTGAATCCATCAGTGAGTATTTTCAAACGTAGGGGGCATGTGCTTGGTCTGGGAGAGGCACAGGAGAGAAGAGAAAGTTCACAGTTGGTCTCTGGCCAGTTAAATCAGTTTGTAATTATGGGTCTGTGCACCTTTGCTGTCTTGGAATGGGGAGCGATGCCTTCTGTCCCACACCATCACGCACACTTTTCTCTGGGTTCCACGTAGGTAGGATCTCAAGCCTGGTCCAGAATCCCAGCCTGTGTGTGCAGCAGTGTAGCCTGTTTATGCATCTTCTTACCTGTAGCCCTGTTCTGTCTCCATGAAGCAAGGGTACTCACTAGCCCACTCAAGGACCACTTGTCGCAATACCTTAACAGGCTTCTTCCCACCAGCTCCAGGCTCTCCACCTTCCCCTGCAGCCTCTCCTAATCCAGGGAGAATTAGAACATACCTCTGAAGCAGGGATGGGCAAAATGTGGCCTGTGGGCCGGATGTGGCCCACCAGGCCATTCTGTCCAGCCCACAGGGCCCCTAAAAAATTTAGAAAATTAATATTTATCTGCCCCTGCTGCCTGTCATGTGGCCCTCAATGGCTTGCCAAAACTCAGTAAGCAGCCCTCCGCCCAAAATAATTGCCCGCCCGTGCTCTAAAGGCAGGTTTCCTCTGTCTTTCAGAACCTCTTCCTCCTCTTCTTCAGGAGGAGACAGCAACTTTGTGGACAAGATGAAAAAGACGGTAAGGTAGTTCCTTTCTCTACTCTGACATGAAATGGGATGGGTTGTTCCTGTCTAATGGGTGTGGAGGGAACAGAATCTCTCCTTCTCCCCCAGTGAGAATTGCCTTCAGTGAGTCCTGCCAACAGGGAGTTGTGCGAGTGATTGGCCCTCTGTACCAGGTGGGAAGCAGGAAACTCTTTGCTGCTGAACTGGTTGGCTGGGATTTAGACTTGGGTCTGCCACTGACAAACATCTTCAGGACCAGACATCTGGGAGGATGGACAAATTTAAATAAGAAGGAGGAAGAGGTTAGAGCAGTCTGATGGTATTTTTTTCTTGCCAGGTGGAGGAAATTTATTTTTTGTATAAAAGAAAAGATAATTTAGAAGAGTATTAGTCAAGAAAGAGGAGTGCCAGATGAAATCAGAGTAGGAGGAAGATGTGGGAGGCCTGAAACTTATTGATCATTATTTATGGAAGAGCCAATGTGTGCTGGGCACTTTTCAAAAGCTTCCAAAATGTCCTTAAAAAAAGCTTGCTCTTGCCTCCCCTTAAAGAAGTTGCTTTCCCAGCATGACAGATTCTATGAATGGATGTGTAACATCCTTCACTGAAACTCTGCAGTGACAATCATTAGCCTTCCAGTTCCCCAGGGAGTAGGCTGCTGCTATCCCTGCTGCACAAGTAGGAGCACCAAAGCATAGATATTGCCATCCCAGGTTTGCACCAGAACCAGGAATACAATCCAGGTTTCCTGACACCCAGTCATTTCCCTTAACCAATCCATCCAATGTTAACCTTCCCTTAATACAACGTCAACATTGTATTTTCTCCCGACCCCTAATTACTGCCCAGATTAGCATTTTGTATGTAATTATATTTCACTTTCTTTTCAGGGGCGAAACATAGTGGTATTCTATGGCTCCCAGACTGGGACAGCAGAGGAGTTTGCCAACCGTCTTTCCAAAGATGCCCATCGTTATGGTATGAGGGGCCTCGGAGCTGATCCAGAGGAGTATGACTTGGTAAATCAGATGAGACCTCACTGTGTGCAGCACCTATAACAGACTAGAATTATGTACAAGAGAAAAACTCTTCCTTCTGTGCCAAAAGCATGTGATCAGTGTCAGTGGCCAGTGCTGGAACTGAGCTAGAGAGAGATAAGTTAGTTGACAAAAGAGAGGATGAATTGTTGGCAATTTCTCATGGTACCATGTAACTGTGAGCCCTGAAAGATACAGGACAGAGAAGAATGTGACCAAGAACCCATCTGTGCTAGTCGAATCTAGGGCCCAATTGGCTGGTGTGAGTAACCCTGTAGGCATGAACTTGTGGTGGCTCCCTGCTTTAGAGGTCTGTTCCAGTGGCTCAGTTATGAACTAAGCCAGGCTTATATTGGCTTTATAGCACAGTGATCAGAGCTCTGTTCTTACTTTGAACAGGAGATTGGATGAATTTTGAGGTTTCTTCTAACCCTGTTTATGAGGTTTAGGCTCCCTCCTCTCCCTCCACCCCAGCTGCCAGATCTCTTTTGCTGGGGGTGAGGGGGAGACTTGACCAATGATTTGGCCCCTTGAGCAGTTTGGAAAAATTAAAATTGCTGTCACTCCAGAAGTAAGCTGCTTTTTAATGGTAGTAATACATGGTTTGTAATATGTTTTAGGGTCCTTGTGGATAGAAAGCGCCAGGTATGTTCAAGGACTTTTATTTCTTTGGCTTTGTTTTCTAGTCTGATCTGAGCCGCCTCTCTGAGATTGACAATTCCTTGGCTGTGTTCTGCATGGCCACATATGGAGAGGGTGACCCCACGGACAATGCCCAAGACTTCTATGATTGGCTGCAGGAGGCTGATGTGGACTTGTCTGGTGTCAAGTATGCAGTAAGTAACTGCTTTACTGCTTATGTCTTATTTATGCATGACCCCTCCTCCCACCCGCAAGCCTTACCACATAGTTGCCCAAGACAGACTTGAACCAATAGGTCGGTGTGCAATCGGAATTTTTATGCCTGGCATTCATAACTTGCATGCCTGTGTCACGCACAAATCTAGGTAGTATGCGCTGCGCACACGGCAACAAACGTGGCTCTGCGTGCTTTAAATAAGTATGTCAGGTCTCCTACCTGAATCTCTAAATTATGAAGCATAATTGGGCCCCATCTTCTGCAGACAACCTCTCACTTGCATTTGAACATGGAGGCTGTTACCTGAGTTCCAAGTATCTGTTGTTGTTCATCAGGCTAATTAGACACTATTAGGTCAGATAATCTGCAAATTAGATCTCTCCAAGAGATGTATGTTCCTTCTCTATACTTAAATTTAATAATTGGATGAGATGATGCCACCCCACCTAACTCCCCAGCTAATAATCCTTTGCCAGAGTTCCATTCCATGTTCTGTATGTTTAGCCCCTTTGGCTATATGACTCCTATGCTGTCCCTTCCAAAGCAGATGCTGGATTAGAAGGGATACTAGTTCTTGATGCTGATGGAGAAGCAGACCCAAGTACTGTATTTGTCCCCAGAAAAGGCATAACACCGGGGAGATGAGTGCCAGCTGCACTGAAGCTGTCCCGCCAACTTGCTCAAACCATGGCTTATGGGAGGTGTTGATACTCCATGAACAGCACACCAGACTGGGACTTAGACCTGGATTTTCTTCCTCACCCTGCCATCGGTCCATTGGGTGGCTGGGGATAGCAACACTAGCTTTTTTTTTTTTTTTTTATAAAACACTTTGAGACCTACTGATAAAAAGTGCTATGTATGAGTGGGCTAGTGGTATTAATGATAACATGATTTAATGGTGGCAGGACTGGCTGCATGCATTATGGCCTGGGCTGCCTCCACCCCCACTTGGCTCAGACGGGGCTGAGGGACCTATGGGGGGCCAGATAAAATCCCTTGGCAGGCTGGATCTGTATTTTGCCCACTCCTGTCTCAAGGCCTGGCTATGGTAGTGGTTCTTTTGCATAATGGTTCTATTACCCACATGCTTGGGCTTGGATTTTGGCCCTCAGCTCACCTCACACAATGGTAAATAGCCATCAGAAGGTAAGAGCTTTTGATTGTTGTGGACCTGGGTGGAGTGTGAACTAGCAAACTAAGAAAGGTTGGAAGTTCTTTGTGGCCAGGAGCTCCCTAGCCAGCCAAGCCTTGGTAAGCAGAGATCCCTCCCCTCCTTCCTTTTTGAGCTCTTGAGACCTATTAACTTTATAATCTTTCTGTGGTGTTAGAGCTGTTGCATTAATTCATTAGCTGTACCTCAATGAACAAAGTGTAAATCTCTTCCAGGTGTTTGGACTTGGAAACAAGACTTACGAGCACTTCAACGCAATGGGGAAGTACGTGGACAAGAGACTGGAGCAGCTCGGAGCCCAGCGAATCTTTGAGCTTGGGTTGGGTGATGATGATGGGAAGTAAGTAGACAGAGGCAAATGGGTCATTTTTGGACAGCTTGCAGTGAGTCTTGCACTGTAGACATGCACTCGTGGGAGGGGCAGACCACAGGTGCTTGCTTCAGTTATTGTGGGGGATCTTGGTTTACATAACTCACTGATGTGTGTCAAATGTACCTGGCCATGGTTTGTTGGGACCTGGTGTGTGTGCCTCTCAGATTCAGAAGGCAGGGCAGGGCAGTACTGTCTCTTAGGTGCTTCCATGCCCTGCCCTCTGTCCTGATATGCGAGTGTCCCTTATCCTCTGATTGACTTTACATACACTGGTTTGATCATGCCTGGGATTCTCTCAGCAGATGGGAACCTGCACAAGCTCTGTGATTGCCTTGTCTGGTTGTACTCTGAAATTAAATATGTTAAATAAATTAGTGGCAATGTGGAACCTCTGAACTTTTCAAGTTAGGCTTGCCTGCAGTCTTTCAACCTAGGCTTGAAGTTCTGTTAATGGGGTCAAAACTGGCTGGGGAACAGCAGAGTTAAAAGAACAGGTGCAGTATGTTCCCATCTATGCCACTGTGCTCTTATAACCCTTCCTGGGGTCCAGTGTAAGGGACTAAGAAGGGTTAACTGAACTGCAGTTGACCCCACATTTCCTGATGTCCCATGTTGCTAGGTGAGTCAGTGAGGATAGTGTGAAAAATGAACATCCTTGGATCAGCTGTGTCCGAATAAGAGTTTCATCCCAGCTCCCTGATCACTTTTGTGAACAAAATGAGGGTGGAAGAAATTAGAATGGGTGGAAGAGTAATGTTTTATGGTGTTGCTGTGGAAACACTCCTCTCCTGCATCTCTCTGTGACAGGACAGTAAATCTCTTTCCATTTTTCCTGCACAGCCTGGAAGAAGATTTCATTACTTGGCGTGAGCAGTTTTGGCCAGCAGTTTGTGAGCACTTTGGCGTGGAAGCTACAGGAGATGAGTCCAGGTGAGCATGGCAGCCGAGGAGGTATTAGCATGGTTTCTTGCAGCAGTCCCAAGTGAAGAGTGGTCTTCTGCCATCTGGACCCTATTCAGGCCTGAGATGGTGTTTCAAAGAGCAACTCTATGCAAACCCACCTTACTGAGATTGAAAAATAGTGGGGAGATGCATCCTTTTAAGTGACTGCATTCACTTAAATAAATTTTAGATTCAGTTCAAACAGGTCCCCACATCCTACTTCCCAAGCTTAGAAATAAGTTCAAACTCTGAACTTGGTGGCTCTGTTGCCAATGGTTGATTTGTGCTGAGTTCTCTGCTTCGTGGCACCACACACTTAATAACCAGCTGTCTAGTAAAAACAAAAAAATCCCTGCTGACACTTTAGTTCTCTGGCCTCCCTCTCATCTGTCTCCCAGCTGCAATGCCATTCCTAATTGCATTATCAGTCTGATATAACAACACAACATCTGCCTTTGAGTGTCAAGTGCCAGCCTGTCACACTGCCTCACTGATTTCTATCCATGTATATTATCTGTCAGAACAAATCTGAAAACACTTTGCTGCAGGCCCCCTTGTACACAATAGTCTTAAACCTTCCTGAAACCCACAGAAAGGAGAGTTGTGTGAGCAATTGTCTCTCTGCCTGGGCAAACTTCTGGTTCCGGTAGGTGTCTATCTTATGGCATCAGCAGAAAGATCTCATTCCTTAGAGGTTTCCAAGAAGAAGTTGGTAGGCATTTGTCTGAGGAACGGCAAATCCTGCATCTGTGCAGGTGGCTGGTCTAGATGTCCCTTGAAGTCCCCTCCAGCCTGTGAGTATGATTTAATCATGCAGGGAGCCTGAAGCTCAGTGTGATCAGGATGGGACTGTCATTAAAGTTAAAACCATTAAAGTTACATTTGGATGCTTATCTTTCTGGGATCCTTTGACCCTAGCTGACTTCCTGCCCCTTGGGCAGGGGGCTGGACCCGATGATCTTACGAGGTCCCTTCCAGCTCTAATGTCTATGAAATCAATGAAAACCTATGCCTTGAACTCCATCCAGAGTAAAGCAGCAAGGAGAGCAGGAGTTTCAGCGCAGGTTAGTGGGGAATCAGATTGCCCAAGTCACATTACCTCAGCGGCTTTAGCTGGTGGATGAGCCCATTGTATTAGTCTGTCCACATGGTGTGGGCAGTCGGATCAACTTGGCTAAAAGCCTGGCCTTCCCGCAGCCAGTAGCTCTAGAACATGCTTGGATGAAGGAACAGAGGTTGATGTTATTTACTTAGATTTTTAAAAAGGCCTTTGACATAGTGTCACACCCAATTCTTATAAATAAACTAAGCGGTTGTAATGTAGATTATTACACAGTCCAGTGGGCAGAAGATTGACTCGTGGGTCATACCCAGAGAGTAGTAGTGGATGGGTTGGTTTCTACCTGGGGAAATGTGGACAGTGGAGTCCTCCAAGGCTCTGTCCTGGGACTGGTACTGTTCAATATCTTCATTAGTGACTTGGATGAGAGAGTAGAAAGCACCCTGTCCAAGTTTGCAGATGACACCAAACTATGGGGGAGGTAAACAAGCTAGAGGGCAGGGAGTGAATCCAGGCTGATTTGGACAGGCTGGGGAAGTGGACGGAACAGAATAGGATGCAGTTTAACAAAGATAAGTGCCATGTGTTGCACCTAGCGGGGAAGAATCATCAACACACTTATAGCCTGGGAGGTACCATACTGAGCAGCACAACGGTGGAGAGGGATCTCAGAGTTGTAGTCGACTCCAAAATGAACATGAGTCACCAGTGTGATGAAGCAATAAGTAAAGCTAACCACACTCTTTCTCTTTCTTGCATAAGTAGGTGCATCGCAAACAGGTCTAAGGAGGGGATACTTCCCCTGTATGTGACATTGGTCAGGCCACAGCTGGAGTATTGCATCCAGTTTTGGGTGCTGTGCTTCAAGAAGGATGTAGATAATGTGGAAAGGGCTCAGAGGAGGGCCACCCATCTGGTTAAAAGACCTATTGAGGGACCTGAATCTCTTCAGCCTCCGTAAGAGAAGGCTGAGAGGTGATCTTGTGGCCATCTACAAGCTCATCGGGGGGAACAGTAGGAAACAGGGGATACGATGCTTACCAGGATGCCCATCAGGGTAACTAGAAGCAATGGCCACAAACTGAAGAAGAACAAATTTAGATTGGACATCAGGAAAAAATTCTTTACAGTGAGGGTTGTCAAAATATGGAATACGCTTCTAAGGCAGGTGGTACTGTCCCCTTCCTTGGAGGTATTTAAGAGGAGATTGGACAAACACCTGGCTGGGGTCATCTGAACCCCTCATTCCTGCCCAGGGTAGGGGGTCAGACTCGATGGTCTAATAGGTCCCTTCTGACCCTAAAATCTATGAAAGCTATGAAACCTATGCTTCTGTCCAGGGTAAAGCTGCACAGCAGCTCCCTATCAACAGCAGCAGGACCCAAGGAAATGTACTTCTGTCTCCTCCACAGAGCTTTTCAGTAACCCAGTGAAATGCTTTGTTTCACTGGGGTTTTCTCAGAACCAGCTCATTCATAGATTGGAGTGTCAGGAACTCTGACACTACACAGTCCTCTCAGAGCTCAAGGAAAAGGATGTACCATGTGCAGTGCTGTTAGAGTGCAAGGGGGACCCTGACAGCATCTGTCAGAAGCCTCTCAAAGAGGCAGTACATCAAGACCATAGTGCATTGGAGCCATTCCCTCCCTAACTGGCACCACTGTCCCTCACTCTAAGGTCCAGTAGCACACACTATGATTGCTGTCAGACACAACTAGAAGTATCTCTGCAGAGGAGTCAGGGACTACGTGTGTAGTCAGCTTTGTGGTGCTTTGGGAAAAGGAAGCTTATATGCCAGCCAATGATGGTACCAGCTGCAACATATAGTGGAGGCCTTGAGTCTCCCAAGATTGTCAGCTGTTTTCTGTCAGTGCTAAATTAACTTGTATATGAAAAACAACTCATTGTTTATGATGGAATGCTGTAAAGCTTCTGCGTTCTCTGGCTGCTGTCACATTAATGTCCAGATCAGTTGGTTTCATCCTTTGACATACTCAAGGCCCCCTCCCGCCAGGAAAATGTCAGCTCTTAGTTTTCTCTTGGTTTTTGACTACAGAGAAATAGTAGAGCAATTCTTCTGTTGCAGAGAACTCACAAAGACTAAAACAGGTCAGGATACTTTTAACACTAGATTCCTATTTGAAATCTTTGGGTTTAACTCGTCAATCATATTTTTCATAGTTAACAGTGCTAACATTGTGTGGCATCCTGCAGCACTCCTGAAGGGATCTCAAGGCAGAGTGCCACAGCACTTTGGTTGAGAATCACTGGTCTAGATTTTAAATTTGGCAATCTTTACCCTGATCCACATCTAGTGTGGTGGGGTGTGTTGATGTCTCTGGCTACAAACAGTAACTCCAAAGCTGTCCCAGGGTTCTGTCCTTTGCAGTAGGAAGCTTAGGATTAGTTTCATAAATGAGTTTTTAAAGTAGATTGTAAGTACTGCCACATTTATTTTTGTACTCTAAAGCCAAGATAATGGCTTCCTTCCTTCTGCTCTTCCATCTCCTGTGAAGTTCATAAACTGGAAACATTTGTCCTACTGCCCAAAGCAAATGAACTTTGCATTGATTAACTGCCTGGAGCAAAGTTCTACAAAGTATGCTTGCTAATGAATCATAAAGGTTCCCAGGTTCATCAAAGTTCAGGACTTGGTAAACTGCATATTTTTTTCCTCCTTTGAAGCTTCCCTGGGTGGCTCTGACTGAAGTCTCTTCTGAATAAGCTGGGAATCCTTCCAGCTTACTGAGTGGTTTTTTTGAGTTGAGGCCTAGGTTTCCTAAGCCATTAGACTGAGGATTTCATGTCATGTCATGGGTGGCCTAAGCTGAACTAACGAACTAAATGCTAGAAAATGGATTGAGTCACTTCCTTCCGCAATAGTGCCTTCCTTGCATGGAGAACAGCAGTTTTGGTGGGGAGAATTGGGCGGGTGGCTAGATCCGGCAAAGCAGATACTCTGGGGTCTGGACCAAATCCTGTGATTCACACTTGCTTCCTTTCTTTTTGCCCCCCCCAGCATTCGTCAGTATGAGTTGGTTGTCCACACAGATATGAACATGAACAAAGTCTACACTGGGGAGATGGGCCGGCTCAAGAGCTACGAGAGCCAGAAACCGTGAGTACCAGACAATTCCAGGCAGCTTTGGCAAAGAGTGGTCAGGATAGAAATGTCAAGGACTGTGTCATACAAAGGATTGTGCTAAACGCTGTGCAGAAACTTCTTCCTCCAGCACAGCCTTCTTAACCCCGCACCACTAGTGGCAAGAAGGCTACAAACTACATGTTTCTTGGGACAGAGAGTCTCTCTTATGTGTACAGCACGTAATACAGTGGAGCCCTGATCCCTGAATGGACACTATGGCCATTATCCCAATAATAAGAAATAACAATATATTAATGAAAGGTTGGCTGGATATGCTCTGGTGGGTTTCTGCCTGCTCGTTCAGGCTGTGCATTTGGGATTGCAGTGGGACCCTGCATTACCACATAAAAACACTACTGTCACTAGCACCCCTGTGCCCATGTGGGCTCTGTACCTTAAGTTGTGGATACAGGTCTTTTTGGCAGACACAGAGTAAGCCCTGTTATTTGACTGTGTGGCTGCAAAACACCATGGTTGATATTAAAAAATAAAATTACCATCCTGTGGTTGAGGCAGCTGGCTTTTCCTCTAAGCTCTGGGACTTGTGTAGCTTCAGTAGTTTATTCAAGGGCCACCTTGAGCTTCAGAGAAAGATTGCAATGAAGGTGAAGAGATTTTTGGTTTATGCAGAACTTGGAGTAGGTCTATTTGGGATGGGCATCATTGCCGTCATGCTTTCACAATTGGGAAAAGAAGGATCCAAAGAAGGGATGACAGTCCTTGAGGTTAGGATGATCTTGTAGCATCAACAGTGCAGTTGGAACATGGCTTGAGGTATTTTGGATTTATTTCACCTTTCCTTAATGGTGAATACATTGGGGAGGTTAGAGCAAAGCCCAACAGAAAGGCTCAGTTGGAAACAGAGATCTGAGACAGCTGTTTGCAGATATAGTGGGATGCTTCTGAAGGGCAAAGGGATGAAATACTCCCTTCAGTCCTTAATAAAAGTAATAAGGTTCAGCTGTAGCAAGGGAAACTTAGGATCGGTGTCAGGAATAACTGTAAGACTAGGCTGCCAAGGTGGGCTCCCTGATTGGCTAGTCATAGTCAGCATGACTGGATGCTCTTTCCTTGGGGTGAAATCAGTCCTGGCAAACTGTAGGGGGGGAGGAGTGTGGAGGGTGGCTGTTTCGCCTGATCCTGTGATCTGGGCAGATCATTCAACCTCTCTGCCATGGTTACATATATATAAATGAGCCTAACAGCAATTGTGCTGTGCCTGGGCAGCATTGGGAGGGTCAGTACATTCCATCCGGAGTGTGAGGTGGGCAGATACTGGTAATGGGGGCTATATAATTACCTCAGATTGGGACTGAGGGTGTAAGGGGGAAGCTGCCTAATTGTTATCCTTCTCAGATGCCCTTCTGGGAGTAGTTGCTGAAAGGAAGTCCCAGGATGATGGCCATAAGGGATTCAGTGTTCTGTGGGTTTCCTCTGCAAGCAGGTGGCCACTCAGGAAGGCAGGACGCAGTGCCACTCCTGCTCGGGAAGCATCGTAACAAATGCTTTTGCATAAGCCGAGTGCATGTTGCAACATCTCTTCATGCCTACTCCCACAGGGTGTTTAGATATCGTCACTAATTTGCAGAGAGATAGTGATCAGCAACCACTGGTACATGAGCAGGGAGACTGAAACTCACTCAAGGTGAAAAGTCAGGGCCCGTGTTTTCTATGAGGCATCCCTCCATGTTAACCTTCAGCAGGCTGGCCTCTCGGGCTGTGTTCCAGCAGAGGAGTCACCTGATGCAGGGGGAGGGGGTGCGGGTTCTTTCCGAGAGGGCACCCACCCTGCCTGGACTTATCCTCAGTGATATTGATAGTTCATGTTGTCTCGCGTGCTGCTCTGGTCTCAGTAATGCCAGCTTGCCTTCTGTGAAACTCCAGAGGCTGGCATGTAATACTCTTTATGGGTGAAAGGTCTTGGACTCTGGTTTCTCTCTCCTGCTAGCTGCAGGGGTCTTGAAATCCGTGGACTAGAAAAAGTCTGTCAGGCAAGAAGGAATTGAAATCTAGCACACTTGGGGTCTTCTTTGTAACCAGTGCACATCTGAGAGGGGGAGCAGAACTGTGTTCAAGACACCAGACTGGGATTTGGGAGATCAGGGCTGCATTCTCATTGGCTGGATGGCCTCTGCAGAAACTGTCCCCACTGCTCTCTATGCCTGTTTCCTTCTCCTTCCTCCTTCCTTCTCCTTCCAGGGAGTTATGGCTAAATTAGTTAACACATGAGGTCAGATGCTCTGGAGATACATGCTATGAAAATACCTGTAACTGGATGGGAGAAGATTGCTTAGTTTTGTGCTGTGAGTGAGGACTAGCTGCTGTGTTTTATTTTGAATGAATTGTACTGTCAAAGTTGTGTTCCCTTAGGAAATGACTGAAGCTTTCAGGAATCACTTGCAATTGAGGTGTATCTACAGAAAGATTAGATTTGTTACATTAATCTAAACCAGATGAAGACTTCTAGACCTGTCAATACCTTTATCCCAGGCAGCCTTGTTTTCATCTTCTGTGACTTGGTAGCAGAGTTACAGCAGTCAACTAGGGAGTGTTGGGAGGTGTGATGACCTGTAGCCTTTCTGTATAGGAGAAGGGGCTTTAGGGGCTCAGATGGATACAGTTTAAGAACTTTGACAGGTTTTACTGCTCTTGCCAAAGCCAGCCAGCTGTTTCGCTGGGTTTGAAGTCATCAGTTGACTTCTCCATACTCTGGGATATGAGTACTGTAAAGTCCACTTGTAAGTGAAGTCCATTGTTCCTTCTAGCCCGTTTGATGCGAAGAACCCTTTCCTGGCACCTGTGACCAAGAACAGAAAACTGAACCAGGGTGGAGAGAGACACCTCATGCATTTGGAGCTGGATATCTCAGGTTCCAAAGTCAGGTACTCCTTCCTGAAAAATGGGCTCCTGGGATTGGGAAGGGGTGGGCAGCACCATAGCAGAAGCTTTGGGAAACTGTATGCTTGACTCATCCAGAGCTTTAGAAAGGATGTTTTCTATTGCCTTTACCTCGGTGCCAAGGGTATATGCAGTCTCCTTTTGTGGGGTGAGGTTGTTTTTGGAAACTAGGGTAATTTTGCTATGTTGAATTTTGCTTTTTCTGCAAAGTAGTTTTCTCCCGGTTTGAGTACCATGTTACATCATCACAGAACAGCCACTGTGTTCTACTTGAGGGGGACAGGTGTTTCTGTAAGCACTTTACAGTCCCAGTGGGTATCGATTAGTCTAATGTGGTGATGCAAGCGTACAGAATTACCTCTATTTAACTGCAGAACTAAGCCCACGGCAAAGGATGCGTGTATATGTAAGTGAGAAATATCAAGAGAGCAAGCTCCTGCAAAGGCACCTTTTGGGATTCATTATTCTACAGTGGCATTTAGTGCACATACACAGAAGAAATTAGCTGTTGGCTCCCTTTTCTCCCTTCAGCAGAAACAAGCACTGTGTGGCTCCCTGACCCCTCCAGGTGGATGCAAGTAGCAGTTCAGTATAGACTGGAAAGGACACTGTCTGCATATTACACTTCACTCTCCCCTCCTAGCTGACTTAATCGGGCCTATTTTATTTGATGTGAGCCAGCGCCAGAGCTACATATAATATATCCTTTTTACCCTCTCCAGGTATGAATCTGGGGACCATGTTGCCGTCTACCCAGCCAATGACTCAACGTTAGTGAACCAGATTGGTGAGATTCTGGGAGCAGACCTGGATACAATCATGTCCTTAAACAATCTGGATGGTGAGTGATGCCACTGAGATCAGTCCTTTGGCAGACTATTGAACAAGTGTTCCTCTTTCTGTGCTTGTGCTGTAAGGGTGCCCCTCATATGAGACCAACTGATGAGCTGCTTTTGACAGTATTTATACCCTCATGCCTGTATTTTTCCACAGAGGGATCTTTTTATTTAATCTGTATCATCCACCCTTTGACCTTTGAATTGCTGGAGTGAATTTGCTCCTCCTACCTTTCCCCCAGGGCCAGAGTATGGTGTTCCTTTCAGGAACAGGAATTGTCTTTTGTTTTGTACAGTGCATAACACAAAGGAGCTTTGGTTCATGCCTGGGGGTCCTGGAGATCATCACAGTCCAAACAATGGGTATTTCTGTTCCATGAGGCCAAGTGCTTGATGTTCTTACACTTTGTCTTAGTTCAGTCTCCCAGATCCTGTAAAGCTGTTAGGAGGAGCCTAGGCTGTTTTGAGCTCTGCATAATCTTTAGCAGCCGTGGTCCAGAGCTCTCTTGTCATTACACAATCCGGGGAGGTCTGGTGTCAGTTGTATGCATCACAAATTATACAACCGACACGTCTGGAACTAAGAATACCAGGCTTACTCGACCTCCCAATTTGCACAATGATCCCCTTCCAGCACAATTAGAATATTAATTCCTTTATGCCCTTATATAATAACAGAAGGATTAGGTTCTATCTTGGAGTGTACTGAAATGCAAAGACAGGGCCCTTCGTGCCATATACTCTTCAGAAAGAATGTTCTTGGCAGTTAGCCAAGCCTCCAGCCTTTCTCTGCCCCTCTGCCAGCACACCAGCTTACAATAGTTACAGAACAGTAGCAGGGAGCAGTGGTGGCCCATGCATCTCCAGCGCCTGGGGGCCAATGCCTGCATTTGCCCTGGGACGGTCCGAGCAGGGTGCAGGTCCCAAGGCAAATCAGCCTGTGCAGGGCGCTGCCTCCTGCCCCATGACACTTCTGTGGGAGATTTAGCAGCGTGGCACACCAGCTGTGGGGGAAAGGGGGGCAGCTGGAATTTCCAGCCGGAACAGCAAAAGAAGCCCACAACCCGCTGGGCAGGTGGGTGGGCCACACAAAACATGGGAGGCCTTGGCCCCCTGCCCACCCCCATCGGTATGCCACTGGCAGGGAGTCTCCGGTGTGTGCACCCTTTCTACCTACAGTTCTCTCCTAATGCCAAGACTCCTTTGCAAATTGATTATTCAGAGGAGGAGGAGGAAGACGTTAGCCGTCAAAAGATTTCACGGGCAGCTGGGTAGTTACTCTAAGGCCTTGCTCTTGTTTTTGGCAGCTTACTTACATATTACTGAGCAAACTGCAGATCCCCGTCTGTAGCGCCCTCTCTGATCCACATTACAGTGCCATGAGGCTTGCTTGTGGCCCCTCCTGGTGTAAAGGCCTCTTTTCTTAGTGTATTGTACTGAATTAACTCCCATTTAGTTAGCTGCTGCTTAGTATTCCTGAGAGGTGAGTCATGGAGCATTCTTGCAGGTTATTAAAGGGTTAAATCAGGGGTGGGGAATTATTTGGGCTAGAGGGCCATTAAGGAGTTTTGGTGAGCTGTTGGGGGAGGGAGGGAGTTGCCAGTTGATACTATCTGGCCCTGGGCCCATCTGCCCTGCACCTGCTGCCAGGGATGCTGGGTGAGTGGGGTCTCCATGGAGACCAGACCAGGACCCCTGTGGGCAGGGTGCCCTCGGCCAGGTGGATGGGATGGGGCTGCAGGTGGGTGATGAGTGGTGTCTGGCAGCAGGATAGGCAGGTGGGGCCAGGATTGCAGGGTGGTGACAAGGTGGGGCAAGGGCCCCAGCCAGAGCCACAATTTGCTCCCCAAACATCCCTGGACGGTTGCTGGCTCCATGGGTAGGGACTGACTGCTGCCTGTGGAACTGGCGCCTGTTGCAGGAACATGCAGGTTGTGGATCATGGCTCTGCCCTTGGCCCTGGCCCTACACTCACTGCCCTGCAATCCTGGCCCCACCTGCCTGTCTCACTACTGGACACCACTCCTCACCTCCTTGTGGCCCCATCCCATTTGCCCAGTTGAGCGCACGCTGCCTGTGGAGGTCCCAGCTCAGTATCCATGGAGATCCTACCCACCTGTCCATCTGGTGGCCCTGGCAGTGGGGGTGTGGTGTGCCTGGGCAGCGGGACTGGGTCCAGTGGCAGCAGCAGAGGCACTGGCTGAAGTAGCTGGAAGTTTGAGGGCAGAGTGAGCTGCTGCTGAGGAAGTCAAGTCTGGCCACTGCTGCCCCTGCCCCACCACCGTGCCACCTGGTCTCACAGACAACAGGTCCTGGCGTACCTGAGAGCCATGCACAGGAATAGGGTGGGCTGTGCTCTGCTCCAGACAGCTCCTGCACACCTGGGGATGACGGGACCAACCACACATGCCATGGCCTGGGCTGCCCTCTTTGCCTGGACCAGGTGGAGCCAAGGGACCCACCACAAGCTGGATAGAATCACTTAGTGGTCCAGATCCAGCCTGCAGGTCATATTTTGCCTACCCCTAGGTTAAATACATACAGGGCTCCCTTTGAAAGTGCAAAATCTCAATGTAATGACAGAGAACCAGTGTCTTTTTGTAACCCAAACCATTAAAACATGCTTTATAAAGTCACTTTCCTTCACCATGCCTCTGTTACCCATTCTGTGAAATGGGGAGATGAGACTGATTACAGCTTTTGTGAAGTGCCTTGAGATCATAGAGTGAGAAGGCCCATCACAGACAGGGCTTTCTTACTGGCTGCTCAGCCTTCAGGGAGTCTGATTGTAGTGACTAAAACAGTAAAGAAGTATGGAGGAAAGCAGGCAGTAGAGTGGCCATAATGACTCCAGCTTTTCCATCTCTGCTATCTAGAATGTGCTGCTCTGCTCTTACAGGGTAGCCAAGAGGTCTGCTAGCGTGGGCTGACCTTGCAACAGGAGAACTGACCCATAGTCATCCACATGTGTAATCATCCTGTCCCAGTGTTTTGAGCTGTTATGCTAGTGGGTCGCTATGTAATGTCTTGTGCTGTGAAATCAGTTCCCCTGCAACACTTGGCCTTTCCTGCGTCATCTTTTTTGGCCTAGCACAACAGCTTGCGATGCCAACAGCACCTCTGATCTTCATCCTCCTCTCTTTTCTACAGAGGAATCCAATAAGAAGCATCCATTCCCTTGCCCCACCTCTTACCGCACAGCCCTGACCTACTACTTAGATATCACTAACCCGCCACGTACCAATGTCCTATATGAGCTGGCTCAGTATGCCACAGATGCCAATGAGCAGGATCGCCTCCGCAAAATGGCTTCCTCTGCTGCTGAGGGAAAGGTGAGTGCTGGGCTGTTCTCTTCATCCTGGGAGATAAAACTCAGTCCATTAGGCAGAAATAGCTTTGCCATGGGGCCTAGTCCTTGCTTTGCAACCCACTGTGTTTCTGATGAAGCTAAGAAGTGCCTTTAGATGAAAGGCTTGTCCACCTGAGCCTGTTACTATTTCCCTACTTCAAAAAGCTGCCCCTCAGGGTCCAAACAGAAAGAACCCTGTGTGAGGAGACCTAGCCACTGGTGTAAGGCCAGATGGTGGGGGGATGGACAGGCGACTTTGGGTGACTTTATCTTATTCTCTTGTATAACCCAGACCATGGCGTTTCACCTGTGTCTTGCTCTGGTCTATTCACCTGTAGGAGTTTTACCTTAGCTGGGTCGTTGATTCCAGGAGGAACATCTTAGCCATCCTACAGGACATGCCTTCTCTGCGACCACCCATTGACCACCTCTGTGAGCTGCTGCCACGCCTGCAGGCCCGTTATTACTCCATTGCCTCTTCCTCCAAGGTGAGTGCTCCCTCTCTACCTGGCTCATGTAGAAATGCTGAAGAGCCTGATTCCTGGCATGACTAATAGGCCTCAAAGCAAAGCCAAGGGATTCCTTTCTGCCACGCAGAAGTTCAGCAATCCTAGCAAATCCTTTCCCAGTAGTGCTTTTGGACATCTGTGGAGTCTCCTTAAGGGCTCATGTGAAGGCATAGGAATGAAATGCAGGGATTTCCCTTGGAAATGTATCTAGTATAGAAGTAGCTCTGTTTTGGCATTGTGACCAAGAATACCAGTCTGTGGTGTTTCACATAGGCTGCAGGGTTCTTGAGAAACTCAGGGTTTTTCCTCATCACTGCTGATCACACCATGCCACCATTGTGCTGTCAGCAGCTCTGCTGTCACTGCTATCAGGCTGTGCTTTTATAGCTTGGGAGTAAGATGGAATTCCAAAGAGGAATATTATTTGTCTCATGGGTTCTCATCTCAAGAGCTGAAGATGGAGCACAGCCACCCTAAAGGAATGAGGAACAGCCATTCTAGAGCATCCAACTGCATTTCTTGTGTACCAGAGTTAAGGGGCAGCTGAAATTCAGCCTTGTTCTAATTTTATTTCAGTTGCACATGCGCTGCCTTGTACTAGTTGGCTAATGAAAAAGGAAAGGCAGAATCTAAAATTCTATTAACTGTAATTCAGAGAGAAACAGATGAATACCTTGGCACAGGGATCTGACATGGGGCATGGATAAAGGAGCATGTCCTAGGTAACTCCTCCACAAATCATGATGTCATTTGAAACCAGTCCCAGCTTTCGCATGCAGGATCGTGTTTTCCACAAATTGGTCCCTTCTGTCCTCCAATAGGAAGACTAAATCCTGTCCCCATTCCTAATGTGGGAGGGAGGGAATGGCAGTAGCAAAACTTTTGAAGACTCCTTACTTACCCTGTACTGAAGGGAGAAACAGAGCCTGGGGTCTGGCAAGAGTCCCAGTTAGAAGGCATAGCAGACCTCTCATTGTGCAGTTTAGGCAGACTTGTCTGAGATGGTTTAGACAGGGATGATTCTGTCTTGAACAGGAGGAATTGGACAAAATGTGATCTCCTTGGGTCCCTAGAAGTCCCACGAATCTATGCAAGTTCTCTGCTGAGAATCTGAGAGCTGCTGACGAATAGTTGGTACACCAACATTACCATTATTGGCTTTTCTTCTCCTTTGGGTACCAGCAGTGGTGCATAAACAGGCAGCAGTTGACCATTTCCCTAAAGCTGATGGTGCTTTTGCTTCTCCCATTTAGGTTCACCCTAACTCCATCCACATCTGTGCTGTGACCGTAGAGTATGAGACCAAGACTGGCCGTCTGAACAAGGGAGTGGCCACCACCTGGCTGAAGAACAAGGTGCCTAATGAAAATGGGAACAAGTCCTTAGTGCCCATGTATGTCAGGAAGTCACAGTTCCGGTTGCCTTTCAAACCCAGCACACCTGTCATCATGATTGGGCCTGGGACTGGGATTGCCCCTTTCGTTGGCTTCATTCAAGAACGTGCCTGGCTGAAGCAGCAAGGTGAGCATGGAAAAAGCACAGTCTTTGTATTGGATCATCTGGTCCCAGGTCTGCCCCCAGGTGGCCATAGGTGGGGTGTATCACCTTGTCACTACCAGCAAACAGTGGAAATCTTCAGAACAAAATATCTCTTTGGGTTTCAGACCTGAGAACTTTATCCCAGTGCCTGTGGCTTGCTCCTGCTTGGGTTCCAAAGCTAGAGCTTTCCATGGCTCTCTTGTGGAGCTCATCACTGTAATACTTCATCCAAGATACACACCTCACCGTACCACACAGTCAGGAAAGGTTGAAGCAAGTCCCCTTTCTTTTCTCTGGGCCCAACAATGAGACAGCAGCTTGATTCCTGTAGCCATAGATGGTCCATGTTTGGGCTGCTGGGTTGTTACAGAAGCAATGCAGGAATATTGCTTCATTCCTTTGAATTAAAAATAAGAGCAGCATGGTGGGTATGAAAGAGGAAGGTGGTTGGGCAAGGAGGTATTTCACAACCATGATGCAAGGTCTTCAAGTGACCACACCAGGAAGTGGGAGAGAGCATGATGTGGTCAGCAGTGATTTCAGCTTGGTCTGCTGCCAGGCAGATGCTGTTCATTCTGTTGACTTCACTGAAGTCACACTGACTCAGTGATAGATGCTGTCAGACAATGCTCTTTTGGCAAAGTTTAGAATGCAGTTATGTGGCAGCTGGTGAGAAAACGCTGTCTGGGAGCAGGGATCCAACTAACTTCCTGTGGTCATGTTAGGACGGGAGGGGAGGGTACAGTGGTTAGGAACTACTAGGGGTCTCAGGTTCAATTCCCTGCTGTGCCATAAACTCTGCTTGTAACTTTGGCTAAGTTGCTTAGGCTCAGGTCCCCAAACAACAAAATGAGAATTAGGTGCTTAGATACCTCTTGTGGATCTGTCTCAGTTTCCCATTCACAAAATGGGGGTAGTACCACTAGCAAACGTCACTTGGATTGTCAGAACAAACACATCAGGCTGTGAGGTGCTTATATGCTCTGGTGATGGGGGTGGGATAAGTCACTTGACAGCCCTGGGGAGTCAGAAGAATGATGTAATGGCTACATGCTGTGTTCCAGGCAAGGAGGTTGGTGACACAGTGCTGTACTATGGCTGTCGCCATGAAAAAGAGGATTACCTCTACCAAGAGGAGCTCACCCAGTTCCACAAGGAGGGAGCCCTCACCCAGCTTAACGTCGCCTTCTCCAGGGACCAGGCTCAAAAGGTAACATCCAGCAAAGACTCCCAGTGCCTTCCTCCCCTTGGCTGAGCCTCAGGACAACTTTCCTCATCCACTGTGGGAGGCTTGGCTACATGTGCTGCCTCCAAACTGGAAGAGTTGAAAGGGGCAGGCAGGTGCCCCACTGCACCATCTTAAAGGAAGGACCATGCGAGCTGCGAGGCCTGCCCAGGCTATGCTCCACCTGGTGCCTGGTATCTCTGCTGCAGCAGTGGCCTGTGGCTTGTGCTTTAGAACAAGGCCCACACACCCTGTGTATAACGTGCCTGGCTGGTCGTTTAGTTTTGGGTTCTGTTCTGGAGGTCTGTGGGGAATGTCCCATAACCTCTCCTGATTCCCCAGAGTGCCATCTCTAAACCCAGCTTTCTCCGTGCTACCCTGTGGTTCAGCTGTTGGTGCAGGAGTGGGTTAGACATGCCCAGATCCTCTCTGTGGGTTTGGGGGTTTTCCTTCCCTAGTGGTGCTGCAGCCAACTGGGTGTGGTGTCTGGTACCTGGGCCTGCCCTCCTCTCCTTCCCTTTCTCAACTCAGCCTTTGTTTTCTGCCAGGTTTATGTTCAGCACTTATTGAAACAAAACAAAGAAGGTGTCTGGAAGCTGATCCATGAGGGAAATGCTCATATCTACGTGTGTGGGTAAGTCCCCTGGGGGTGGAGAGAGACCTGGGTTCCCAGACAGAACTCTTGCGGATTTAATAGTGCTACCATGGTTCCTGGCTGAGGTGGAGCCTGTCAGAGATTTTTGTATTGTAGCAACCTTGGATGATCAAGGGTGGTCTCTCTTCCCCTATCTAAGGAGAGAGAGTGTGCCTGGGTTGGTTTGAACAGACTGTACATAAACAAATAGATGGTCTGAGATTTAACTTGCAATGACTAGTAGCCAAAGGAGGCAGGGCAGAGGGACCACCCTGACAGGTCCTTGAACCAGAGGAGTGAGCAGAATTGGTCACATAGAAAGCTCCACAATGCAGTGGGACTGGGGCAATGCTACATGTTGTAGAATGCAGAGGCAGGTAACACAGCCAGCATGGATGTGCCTGTGAGCCTTCTGTTTCCATCCTAACCCGACGATCCCAAAATGTTGTACTCCCATCAACTGACAAGTGCTGGTTTGTTTTGAAAAGGCTGACTTGTGTCCTTGCAAAGCACATGCTGGTTTAGAGCTATCAAGAGGGGCCAGAAATCATTCAGAGCTGCTGTGGAAACTGTGTCAGGAAACAGAGCTCGTCTTTCAGTTGTGGAGCCAAAAAAGGCTGGGGAGAGGATAGCCAAGGACCTAGAGCAGAAGGGGTACACTCCCAGAGGGGCTGCATGGATGTCAGAGGTGTGACATGTTGTGAGGAATGGTGGCAGCTGCACAATGGATTCCTTTGGGGATTCCTGCCGTAGGCTTCTAATCCCAGAGGACTGAGACAGATGGTTTTACCAGGACATTGCACATTGATTTACTCAGTGGGGAACACTATTGTTTGCAGTGGCAGAGCATTGCCCAGTGCCCTTATCTACCCTGCTTTTTGCATGTGGCACAATATAGGGTGCTCCTAGTGTTGAGGGTTTGGTGCCTTGTGCATAAGGATTTGAGGTGGCAGTTTAGGGATTGGTCTCGATGGCTCAGGGGACCCCTCCCAGTCCCACGTTTTTTCTTTCCTTCCATGGCTAGGTTCACTCCTACCCAATGAATTGGGTTCCTTGGAACTCCCTGTGCTTATGAAGCAGGAACAAAGCCATCAAACTGTGCACAAAGCAAGGCTGGCTCAATATTGGGGGCGGGGTGTCAGGGGAGGTGGGGGAAGCTGGGCCTTGGAGTTATCCTGGGAGGACAGCTGGGCCCTTGCCACTGTGTCCACCTGTCCTGAGCATCACCTTGTCAGCATGGACTGACCCTGGGCTGTATAGTACCCTGCAGAAGTGTTGGGGGACACATAACAGTGCAAGGGGCTCCCAGTATGTTTCTTACTGCAGTGAGATAGCACAGCCTGAAGATCAGAGCAGCGCCCTGGGAGTCAGGACATGTCGATTCTGTTCCCTGCTTCCAGAACAAATCATGTAGATTCCCTGAGCAAGCTTCCCCTCAGTCTGCCTCTCTTTAGCCTCTTGGCTCTGTGGAGGCAAAGTCTTCGTAACCGTGTTTGAACAGCCCAAGCAGAACAAAACTTCCAGGCAGGACCACAGTACATATGTTGCTACTTTGGGAGGCTCCTTGCAGAAACATGAGGAGAAGAGCTGTCTAAGTGTTTCTGTCAGGAAGCGCCTTGCTGAGCTGGGGGGAAAGGATGGGGAACACACTGAAAGGAAGGGTAGAAGAACAGGTGTAGCAGAGGAAACTGAGCCAAAGTGTATATTTGAAAGAAAGCCCTTTCAGCTGCTCTGTGGGCTGATTGACAGTGTTGTTTGTTGATTTACTGTCTGCACCAGGTAGGCAGGCCAGGCCCTGCTCCTGGGAGTGGGTGCTGAACTGTATGTCAGAAGCTGGCTCTCTGAAGCAATAGGAATACCAGAGGCTAGCTGGGATATGCTTGGGGGGGGGAGCGGGTATTCTGGGGTAGGAAGAGAGGATGACTGCCAAGGGAGTAGGGCCAGGCTGGGGAAGCATTGTGATCTAGAGACTCTATGGAGGATGGGAGCATGGGCTCCCTAGCCACCGTCCTTAAGCTCTGCCACTGACTTACCAAATAGCCCTTGGCTCAGGAGGCCCCCTCCCCTCTCTGCCAGCTTCCCAGGATTGCCTTCCTAGGACAACCTAGGGATGCTTCTTGCCTTATGTAGGTGAGGGCCCCTGCACTGTAAGGACATTGGCTCTGTCTGCACTCATGCACACCCTGTCACACAGCAGCTGCCTGTGCAGTGTCCCTTTGAAGATGCCAGTCTGAAACTGAGCTCCTCAGACCTAAAACTACAGGGTTGGAAGAACCTCAGGGATCATCAGTCTGACACCCTGCACAGATGCAGGATTCATTGTTCCTAAGCCAACCCAGGCAGAGGCCTCTCCACCCTCTCCTCAAAAACCTCCAAGGCAAGAATTCACAA
>NW_005842613.1:872136-880256 GCF_000455745.1 Alligator sinensis | reverse complement strand
CTCTTTCCATTGTCTGACTACATTTACTAGCTGGAGTTCAGGGATGCCCTCCTGCTGCCTGGCTGTATCTGGGGTCCAAACTAAGCTACCTTCATCCACAAACGTGGGGATGTGCAGCATATGGGGTAGCACCAGATATAGGAGATGTGGTCACTTCATACTGTCTGTCCAGCTGTTGGCTCTTGCAGGACATCATATCCCTGAGATTGCAAACTTCTCAGCTGGGATGCCAAGCTGGTTGTCAGCCAGCCAGGGTGGGTGTCAGGACATGCAGTGCCATCCCTCCCTCATGTCCTCCCCATGCTTCTGTTGTTCCAGTGACGCTCGCAACATGGCTCGAGATGTGCAAAACACGTTCTACGAGATCGTGGCTGAGTATGGGAACATGAGCCAGCCTCAAGCCGTGGACTATGTAAAGAAGCTGATGACCAAGGGCCGGTACTCCATGGACGTCTGGAGCTAGGGCTGGGCTGACTAGGTGAGGGAGGGGAAGGATTCCCAGGTGACTGCCAGACAGGATGCAAAGGGCACCTGCCCCAGCCATTGCAAGAGCATGTGAACAGAACTAAACTAAAGAATAACTAACTACTCCCCAATAATTGTCCCTTTCTAATTCTCTGCCTTCTCTGCACTAGACTGTTTACAGTAGACCCCTGGAAGGGGTGGGGTGGGGTGGTTGTAGCTGCTGGAACTCCTTTGGGTTTTTTTTTAGGGAGACACCTCTAATAGGGATGGATAGGCTTGTCTAGAGACTCAGAAGGAGCTCTTAACTGTTTCAGTCCCTGTTTTGGTGTTTAGAGCATGTGGTGCATGGCAAGGCGAGCTTGTCAGAGGAGGGCAGATGCACCTGTCCCAGGGCATCATGTCCAGAGTTGTGAACCTCTTGCTAGGGCATTCGCCCTCATCCTCTGCCAGAGTTGTTTTTTTCCTGCTCTGGTAGGAAGTGACCTGGCTGAGGGGTCCCTTTCTGCACCTGTCCGCCTCACTTCTAATGACCAAGCCCTCTGCCTTCAGGCCCAGACAGCCCTCTCCCTGTGAGCAGCCTTTATGTTGAACCATTTCCTTTGTGCTAGTCTGGAGCAAGTGGACATGTGCTCCCTGGCTTTGATATAGCCCCATTTTCTGCCTCATGGGCAGATCAGACCCAGACCCTGGAGGTTCTGAGGTTTTTAACAGACCCAGTAGCAATATTTGGCAATAAGTAGGGCATAGATCAAAAGCTCAAATTCCCTTTTGGTGTCTACATTTAGCCAGTATGGAGCCTAGCTGGGTGCTCCGCTGTACAGCTCACTTGAGCCCCTTCAGTACAAACCTCCACTGCTAGAGGCTTAGAGGATAGGCAGACTCGTGTCTCAGTCAGCCCTGCCAAACCGTGGGTGTTTCTAGGGCAGTGAGGCTGGATATTCTGTGCTCAGTCTGCCCCAGGGCCCTGCACTACGTGTCATGCGCAAAGCACTGCTCTTATCTTGCTGTTCAGTAGCTTAACAAACAGGGTCGTGGTGCTGCCACTGTCACTGTGACTGGGCAGTCTGCTTGGGCTCTGCTTGCGGCTGCCTTGACAGAGTGCTGGCACCAGCCTGCCAAAGCTGAGTCAGCACCCTCTGAAATTCGACTGTGGCCTTAACCCAAGCCAGGAGCTAGCTGGCTGTAAGTCCTTGTGCTTGCAGGGTCTTACCCTGGCCTGTGCAGGCGTGGTAGTAGCTGAGCAAGCTTGGCAAGGATGAAACAGTTCTTGTGTAAGCTGACCACGCTCCCTGGTCACACTGATTGTGCAGACAGTTGTAAGTGGCCCATTGCTGTCACTTGCTCTCTGCACCTCTGATTCTGGGGATGAATTTTGCTCTTGGCTCCCAGCTAACACCCTGAGGCTCAGGCCCTACTTATGCTGTCCGAGGTGTGAGGCTGTCAATAATGTTTTCTCTCTGTGCTGGTATAGGTAGGACAAAACTCTCAGAGGGCATTTCCCCTTCCCCCATTTGAAAACCACTGGTTCTAGGTGTCTTAACAGTAAAATTGGCTACTGTGGTGCTGTAGAGCCAGGACTTGCTCACTCCCATTGGCCAAGTGTCTTGTAGACACACCAGAGGTAGCCTCAGTACCAGCAGCAGGGCTGCGTGCACCAACTCGCCTTGCCCAGGAGCGGGGCAGAGGAGCCTGCACTGGGTTGCTGAGGCTAAACTGGTTATTGCATCTGAGCTAACTCAGGTATGCCTGCCCTCCAGTGCCAGTGTGGTTATACGCCCTCAGTGAATTCAGACAGCATGCGCCCCCCCCCTCCACTCGCGGACAGTCCCTGGAGGATGGGGGGGAGGGAGTGCTGGCAGCAGCTGGTTGAGGTCACCGCCCCCAAGGACAGAGCACAACCAGCTCTTGGGCCTTGAGGCTCCTCTGCCCACTGCGCGCAGGTCAGGGACGCTGCTGCTGCTCCACCTCTGCCCATTAAAACTTGTTGCCATGGTTACATTGTGGCAGGAGGGAAAATGGCAGAAGCCCCCTGAGGAGCAGGTGCTTCA
Source organism: Alligator sinensis (assembly GCF_000455745.1). Taxonomy (NCBI): domain Eukaryota; kingdom Metazoa; phylum Chordata; order Crocodylia; family Alligatoridae; genus Alligator; species Alligator sinensis. Next base: position 877,743 of record NW_005842613.1, on the reverse strand, counting down.
TTCTCAGCAGCTGCCTGGAAGAGCCACGCTCCTCCAGTGCAGTTGTGAGCTACCACCCCACGCGCCCGGTTTGCAATGTGTGGTCACAGGGGGTGGTTTTTTTGTATGTCCGTGTCCGTATGAGACTTCATTCTGCACCAAGCTGTATTAGAGGCTGTCCCATGAATGTAAATAATTTTAAAAGTACTTTTGCCCTCAGAATAAAACAGTTTATTTTGCCTCCTCACACCAGCTTCCTTTGCTTCATTTCAGTGAGGGGAAAAAACAAACAAGAAAGGGAAAGGGGCAAGAGCTTTGACAGGCTGCCGGTCAGCAACGTTTGCCTCCCTGGGATGGGGAGATAGATGCCCTCGTCCTTTACGACTCCGAGGGGAAAACAGGTATAGAGCACGGCTTCCTCACAACGATGGATTTTAAATTGACCTGTAAGAGGTATTGACTAGGAACCAGGCTGAAGTCCCTGCTCTGCACCAACTTTCCTGTGACCCAACTTCCCCCCCTGTAAAATGGAGAAATCAGCAGCGGACAGAGTATAGCAGCAATGTGGTTCCCACAGGAGCCAATGTGGGCTCGCCCTAGGGGCACTGAACTAACCTTTCAGGCTCCTGTTGCTTGTGCTAGGGGCAGTCAGAATTATGGGAGCATTGAAAACAGCTTTTGTCTAAAGAGTTTTAAAGTCATAATCTCCAAAACCCACCCTTGGGGATGAGTTTCTCCCTCAGTAGCTGTCAGTCGTATTACTGACTCATTTTTTAAACGCTAAAAAAAAAGGCAAAGAACTCCAAAACAAAACTGCTTTTCAAGCAATACTGGAGCACGCCACTGTGAATAAAACCCCACTAAGCTGCAGGCCTGTCTGAAATGTGGCCTCAGACCATTTTTAAGACTGCTATCATTTTGGGAGTCTTGCCTCCTTTGCTGACCCCAGGCCTCTCCTTCACTGGAGCACCCACCAAACTTTTGGTGGATAGCTGATGGGGGGGAAAACAGACTGTTTAATGGTTGAAAGGTGTCAGGGAAACTCACGGCATTAAGAGCTTTGGGTGAATGCACAGCTGGAGTCAACGGGTAGAAGAAATCCATGTTCATGGAGAAGAATATTGACAGGGCGAGTGGATTCAATATCTTCAAAACAATGACAAAATGTGGTGAAGTAGCCAGAAACTTTTACTTCTGTTTGAGGATACTAGAGGAAAAGGAATGAAAACTATTTCCCTTTCCAAGTACAGCACTCGTGCCAGCTGCAAGGGTACAGCAAGCAAGAATTCATTGCCTCTTTCAGACTACTCTTCAACCACACCAGAGCCTGGCATCTGGAGAGGGAATGCATCGGAGTACAACAGAGCTCTGAGGAACTTGCACCATCACTAAAAACTGCTCCCCCTGATCCTGCTTGCTTCCTTCTTCAAGCCAGGGCTGCACAGACTATTGGAAGAGGGGAAGTCTTTGTCCCTTAGAGAGGAGAGGACAAACTACTTGCAGCTGGCTCACAAGCCTCAGATGCTGTAGTTCTACTTCCCCAGCTATAGAACAGCATAACTCTAAGCACCTTGCTAGAGGGGGAGCAGTGTAGTCACCTCCTTTTCTCCCCCCATCACCCTTCTACAGTAGCACAGGAATTTGTTGTGGCGCAAATGCAGCGTCTGGCCCCAGGCACTAGAAACTTATGAGGTCAGTAAGCTTAGAAGGACTCTTCCTTTCCTTAAAAGCATCCCCTGCCCTGCTTTCATGCTGCCAGGCTTAGCCAGTGCTGAACTGTATGTTGAGGTTAAATTAAAGGGTGACTCAAAAGAGAGTTGTCATTTGAAGGCATCTTCCCCTTCCTTTATTTTGGATAACTTCCTATAAAAAGGAGACATGTTTCTAATACAGGTATTGACAAATACACTCCAGGACACATCTTCACAAAAATCTAAAAGGACTTCATTTCAATAGGATGCGGATGAGAGGACAGTGGCTCCAATGTAGGTTTGGGAGTCCAGCCCCAAGGGACTGGAGCTTTGTCCATCCTCTGCCATGACTAATATGGCAGCCAAGCTCATAACAAAATCCAGCTATTATCTAGAACCATCTACACAACACAAACACGCACACATTTTATCCCTTTATGGTTTTGGCATCAACTCCTTCCTCTCTGCTCCTGTTGCCCTCTGGACTTATGGGATGGCAGGGAATGCACCACTTCCTGTATCATCCTGGGATCCAGAACTCTTAAGGCTTCTTGATGCTGCCAGAATGGTTTAGCAGTGGCCTTTCTTCTACAGAGGATGAAGGCCAGCTGACACCACTGGAGGAAAAGCTTTAATGCTCCCCTAGCAATGGTCTCCCACTGCCAAACTGAGATGTTGCCAAAAATGCACCTATGCTCTGTGGGCTCCTGCTCCATCCACAAAGCAGCTCTAGCTTCCTCCATCACTCGATCTCCCATGGACGGAAGAATGTCTCAACTGGGGAGCTCAGCAGCAGATTGACAGGGACCCTGGTTCCATGCAAGCTGCCTCATGCCAAGGAAAGGAGAAAGTTACTCAAGGCAGAGCTGGGGTGTTTTCTTAAGGTGTCTCTGTAGGCTTTTCTACTAGGGTAGACACCATGGAGTTGGAATGGGATACTACAGGCAGGTTCAAGGCTGGAGGTGGCCCCCCAGATGAGCTCAACAGCTCTTTAAAGTGTTCAGGGCAGAAGCCAGGAGTGAGAATACTGCACTGTAAGAGATGGCCAAAAAGAGGCATCCCCCAACTTCTGCTGAGGAGTTCAGTTCTGTGGCTACTTGAAAAGAGGCAAAGGCTGGAGTTATCTGGGTAACTATGGGAAGGAGCTTGGTTTGAGCACCCTGCAGAGTGGTCATATCAACATCTCAGCCAGCAGAGGTGAGCCTGATGGGCTGGATTAAGGGCCCTCCATTCCACACTGCATTTCTGAAGCAGCAGAGGATGGAGATGCACTAACTGTCAACAGGGGGAAATGTGGGACAATGAACAAGGTGTCTGATCCTCCAGCTCCCAGTTTAGTGTCTCAGCAAGCAATGCTGGCTCTGGACAAGGGAGCCACATCTTTGACTGGAAGGGGAGTGAGCGCTGCACCACAGTTCAGTCCATTAAAACTTCAGCGGTTTGGTTTTCATAACTCTACATTCATCTGAGGTTTGGTTCAGAGGCCCAGCTGCTCAACACTGAGCTGCAAGCCTCTGAGGAGTGGGGCAAGAGGTGAGTCTGGATGGCAACAACTAGAATGTGGCAAGGAGGCAGCAGAATGGTGAGAGTGTGGCTCGGTGTCTGAATCTCCTACTTCCTCTTAGGCTCTTTATTCTGATTCTGGAATTTCTGGTGGACAACTCTCAGGGTGGTGGAGAAATTCCCTAGGAAGAGGATCAGGAAAGGGAGCCCACACATGAGAACCTGCAGGATCAAAGGGCAAAATTAGGCAGGAATAGATTAGAAGAATTAGTCCAATAAGAGCAAGTGGCAATGTCCTTCCAAGCTAAAAAGGCTCAAGTGAAAGCCCATCAAGTCAGAGAAGCTGCCACAGTGGCACATCCCACAGCTGTTCCAGAGACCAAAGGCTCCATTCAGCTGCTATGTCTGCCTTTGAGACCCCAGACCTGTCTCCCAGTACATCTAGGCTTTTTTGTCAACACCCCTGAAAGTGAAAGGATGAAGCAAAGCTACCTGGGGCTAACCGTGAGATGGAGCAATTAGACCAGCAGGCAAGAGCCACAGCTGAGAAGTCACAGCATCACCTGGGCCTTAGGACCAGCAAAGCTGCTGCACCCACCACAAGCTCACTACTGTTTATGCCCTGCCTGGTAATCTTATGCAACCGGGCATTTGAAAGAAGGTGAAGCAGGTGAGGTCTCCAAGGCATCAGATGTTCCAAAGAATGAAGTTGGAAACCCACCCCACTTCCCACCCCTTCCATTCCCTTAGCTCACCTGCCATTCCTTGCATTCTGGGTATCTGGCCAGGCGGAAGAGGGTGATTGCATTGTAAAGCTGCCAAAACTGCAGGAGACACAGCAGGGTCATTAACAGGCATTTCTGCTTTTGTGAAGATGAGGGTACAGCCAACCCAGCACTGACATGTAACAGCCCAGCTTCATCAGGCCCAAATCCTGTTACATAAACACCTGTCCAGCTCAGTCAGCTATGGATGCCAACCTTACAGGGCAAGGAGAAGGTTACAGTTGGGATTTTCAGAGGCCCTAATCAGAAAGAAACCCCTGTCATGGAATTTGGGATTAAAAAAAAAAATAATAATAATCCTCTTCTTGGGCCAACTGGTCTCAGGAACTTGGCATGAACCTGATTATTTGCATTTCTCCCATCAGTCACAAAGGAATTTTACTAGGAAGAATACAGATGAGATTTTAGGTTTCTAGAAGCACCTCTAGCTAAGTTCCATTTTCAGAGGTGATTTAGGGACCCATGTCAATGAGGCTTCTGAAAGGCAACATGACCTTGGACCCAAAGTCCTACTGTCAAAGCTGAAGCAGGAGCGAGTGTTAGTTTTGCCCCTTGTTAAAAAACAAAAAGCCATGCTGCTGTGGTGCTCTGTCATGAATCAACCACTTCCCCATCTCCTGTTTCCAGCTAAGCACATGAGTGGGCTAAAAGGAAACATGAGTTGTATTCCCAGCTGAGCTCTGTCTTTGCTAATAGGGAGACACCCTGCCATATGGAGTGGGGCACACATACTCACATGCCCAAAGAAAAGGAATGGAAGCAAGAAAGTGAGACCCCTCCACATCCAGGACTGGAAGCCCTCTGCAGGGAAAGGACAATGAACAGGGCTTACATGGCATCCTTGCAATTCAATGGAACATAGGGGCTGAGTTCCTTACAGCTTTACTACTACTATTTGGAACTTGAACACAGTGCAACATAGACTATTCCTGTGAAATGAACCAACCCATGCTCCTTTCCATGCACTACAACGCCTCCCCCAGAGGGCTGCCGGTGGCTTCCTGTCCATGCATCACCACAACCATTCCCAGCAGTGAGCCACCTAGAGCTGATTCCAGGACAGGGATTACCCAACCCTGTTTCTGCAAGGCCCAAGTTATTGCTCTGAGACTGAGGAAAGAACAGACCTTCCCCATTACCACAAAGATCAGGATCAGGTGAGAGGAACTGAAGTCAAAAGGCTACCTGCTTTGAACATCATGCTCTTCAAAGGCACCTGGGCTGCTTTGAGCCAGTCTGATATTAGACTGCAGCTTCCTGCCATTAGGGGTCAGTTTGATTTGGCTACAACAGTTTGTGGAGAGGGGAAAGGGGGACGGACTAGAAACTCAACTTACCCACAGTGAGATCCATGTTATGTCTCTCCCCGAGTGCTCGGAGCCGATACAGGCAGCCACTCTGATAGTAGTACTGAAGGAACTGCACAAAGCCTGCAAGGTAGGAAGAACTCAGCATGAGAACAACAGTAGGAGGATAAGAGCCAGATGGGGCTAAGCCCTCTGCTGCTTTCTCAGTCAATACAAGCTCAGAACTGGGACCAGAAGTCAAGTCTCTCAGATAAGCAAAGAGCTAGTCTCTTATCCAGAAGGCCTGATGGGAAGGGGAAGGTTTGATGTGGAGGAGGTGCAAAGCAAGACAACAGACATCAT
>NW_005842613.1:870123-872105 GCF_000455745.1 Alligator sinensis | reverse complement strand
CTGCTGCTCTGCAGGTAAGACAGCAGCATCACAGATGTGTGTGCAGACAGAGCAAGGCTAGGGAGTACTTTGGGAAAGTGCTGAAGCCTGAGAGATCACCATTCTGTGGAGGTTTCAGACCTGCCAGCCTCTCACCTGCTGGCCCGGGGAGTGTAACTGGACAGCTGAGGCAACTACTAGGGTAAACGCACCATAGGCTGTCCCTATGATGACTGCCTTAATGTGGCATGAAGTGCCATACGCAGGATGGCTACTCCAGTCCCCATGGGGACACCACCACAGCAGAAGCACTCACTGCCCCCCCCCCAGCTAAGAGCATTGAAAAACTCTGTTAATGTCATCTGTGGTTGTGTGTTGCAAGAACACGTGCACATCAAGGGACGTTCTACAGGGGATAGTTTACACCTAGGCCTAGGCCAGCAAGCGCTTCAGACTAGATGGAGAGCTTGGTCAAAACAAAAGGCAGACACTGGCCTGCCTCCAGACACCAGCTGCAGAAGGGGGTTCTGAACAGCCAAGATTCCCCCCTCAAGCCCTCCCTGGCACAGAGACCACCAGCACTTACTCTGATACATGGAGAAGGAGAGGAATTGGTTTCGGAACTTCTGGTACATCAACCCATCTGGCCTACAAGAAAGAAGAGACTGGCTGAGACACACTCAGATGAGCTACCAGATACAGCCAACTCCAGTGGCACCTGACAGCATTACATGCCCATTTTATATTTGACAGTTGATGCCAGAGCACACCTGGCCTTCACTCTCCCACTACAAATGGAAACACCAGTGATGGGTCTGTCTAATTTGCTAGGGTTTCAAAGCAACTTGGACAAACGGAACTACTGCTAGACCAAAAGTTGAAAGAAGATGAGAAGATCCCTGCTAGCATATGAGGACATAAGAGACCAGAAGCTACAGCCTCTATCAACAAGGATCAAGTAAACATGATAAAACCTAGGAAGTGTCAGGCGTTTTGTCCCCTGGACAATATCCACTGATAAGCTAGTCCTTGCCTGGGGACAGGGGAGGGGCAGAACCCAACTGTAAACATTACTAATGGCTCCTCTTCTGTCCAAAAGATCTAAGGGTTTTAATGATGTACGCTAAGATGGGCAAGCTCTCTCTCTGAGAATCACCTGTGCACCAGGAAAGAGAAGCAAAGCAGGACAATGTGAACAGAGACTCACCAAGTCAGCATGACACCTGAGAGAAAGGTGGAGATGTAATGATGCAAAACCCACCAGCCTTTAATCCTGGAATTGCAGAGAGATAAAAGAAGGAAAGCCAGAATTAGAGCCCTGAACCAATGCAACTGATGCTCAGGGCCAGGCTCTCACATGTTCAACACCTACAGCCTGGGAAGAGCAGCCACCCACCCTGATCTGATTCACCCAGAGAAGATGCTCAACTGGGACTGTTAAGTCACACAGGACAAGAGCCAGTCACTGATACCAAGGGTTACAATTAGAGATGCCAATCTGCTGTAACTGCTGCTTAAAGGTACTGTTTGTATATGAGCTCTCCCTCACAGCAAAGAGCAAGTCTCATGAGCAGAGATGCTGCACCTTAAGTGGGAGGTTCTTTCATCTGCTCCTTTGAGGAGCTTGGACCAGGCTTGAGGGTCAGAGCCCTTGGAAAGTCTACTGTATCAGGTAGGGATTACCTAGCCCAAAGTATCCCAGCTTTCAGGCAACTATCTTTTCTGAAATTGGGCAAAGAGAGCTATACTCACTTGGATCCATTGTTGATTAAGATGCTCTCTCGGATTGTGAGGGTGCAGTAGTACCAGACCAGCAGGAAGTTAAAGACAGCGTCCGTCACCCTGTCACCAACAAAAGCAGGCAGTGAAGGAAGGCACTGGAGCAAGGAGTCTGTAGTGCCTCTGGCCATTGCCATTTGCAAGTCAGAAGTCACTGTAGGGTGCCCACAGGCAGGACCTAGCTCTATCACTCTGCAGGCATTTCCAGTGAGGTACAGCTTTCC
>NW_005842613.1:860252-870096 GCF_000455745.1 Alligator sinensis | reverse complement strand
TTCCCTACAGACCAAATACAGGGTTCTCTAGTGCGATCCCACTGCTGGTACAGCACCTATGCTAGTGTGTAGGGCAGTGGTTCTCAACATTTTCAGATTAAAGATAGACTTAAGGTCCCATCTGGAAAAAGCCTGCTTAGCTTTCACTCATTTTTGAGTGCAGAAAAGTAATAGAGCAAGTCTGCTATTACAAAGAACCCCGAAACCCCACAATGTATCAAAATTGTTTTAACACTAAAAGATTTCTATTTGAAGTCTCTGGGTTGATCTTCTGAATCATGTTTTTATACCTGGCAGTGCTAATATTGCTTCATACCCTGAGACATCTTAGAAAGGACCTCAAAGCGCCCCACAGGGCTGTGGCACCCTGATTGAGAATCATGGGTCAAAGAATGTGGTAGACACAACTCAGAAGGGCAAAGATGGACATGGGCTGTCTTCCTAGTAGGAGCAAGTGCAAAGAATGCAAGAGTAGCATCTCCCTACCAAAGCAACATAGCTTGATCACAGAAGAGCAAGCTTTTTGCAAACAGCTTGAAGCACACCACATGGCCCTGGACTAAAGCACAGGTATATGCTGCATAGAAACTAAGAAATCTATCAACTGCATCCTCTCTACAGGTCTCTCATGACATTTCAAAGTCTGCAGTGATAACGGATGCCCCAGCTCTGGGCCCATTCACTCAGCAGTGGGTGGAAACCCACACTACCAAATCCCAAGTGGCTTTCATCCTTGGGACCAAGGACAGTAGCATCAGGGAAACATGAATGCACTGAAGTTTCACCAGCTGTTTGCAAGGTCTTAGTTATCAAGGCACAGACCATAAGCCACCTGCCAAGGCCATAATCAGTCCAGAGCTGGACCCTGTGAACCATTTTCCTTATGCTGTATTCCTTATGCTTTTGAGCTTTGCTTCTTGCAGAACAAACACCAGGAAAACCCCTAATGGTTGCCCTAATGGCAACTTGCATGGGAGCTTTGCTCTATCTGGATTCCCAGGCCAGGTGGGGGTCATTCCAAGTGGCCTCACTCTGCCTCACATTAGCTACAATAGCCCCACAGCTGCAAGTTGTGTATGTGCTGGTACAACCCAATCAATTATAGAAGGCTCCCATATGTAGCCCCTTTCTTCTATAAGAAAGAAAGCCCTTGAAGCTGCCTATATTTTGAGGCCACCAGCATGGTGTGGGGAGCTCCTAAGCCTTGCTGCTTGCTAACTCACCTGGAGTTGAGGAGGAACCTGCAGGAGAAGGACACGATGAGCAGGATGATGGTGAGGTAGAGCTTGAACTTCTCATACTCATCTTTATAAGCAAACCTGCAGGGAGGTACAGAGAAAGGTTGTGGACACTGTCTGGCAGGAAGGAGCTTTGCAATCTAGCACTCTTTGCCCAGAATTGGTGGGTCACCAAATCAGTGAGCCTGAGCCCCATCAGAAGAAAATCATATGGGGTATATATTTAAGGAAGCAACATAAGGAAATCCTTGCCTTTGCCGCTCCTCAGAAATTCCACTTAGATTAAGTGCAACCCAGAGCAGGGCACAGCTCCTGCCACCATAGGGGAGCACCTCACATCTGGCAGAAAAAGCAAATTGCACTGATATCCCAAGGCCCTGATAATGACACCTGGGCTTTCCACACACACACACACACCAGAGTGTTTACTAACTTTGAATGAAGGTACCCTGGGTCCCTCTGAACATCAACCCTTGTGAATCCCAACCCCTTGGCTTGAAGATCATTACAGCGTACTGAGAACAGGCAAAGGCAATGGACAACATTCAACTGCCAAGGGCAATCTCTCACTGTTAGAAACAAGTACCCCTGAAGCTGTACAGCCCTGAACTGATCCTGATAGTTGGGCAACGCAAGGCCCAAGCTACTAAAGAAAGGAGAACTCCTTGTTCTTTTTATTGAGCATGTTTTGGAGCAGCTTCTTAGACAACACTGTGCCCCTGGATTTTCCACCTTTCATAACAATGTTCCCTCAAAGGAGTGCTGGCTACTGAATTAGTCACAGAAGCAGCCTGCTATTCTTCTGGAGGACTTGGTTGCCCATTAAGACTTGACCTTGCCTGGCTTGTTAGAGCTGAAGAGCTCGGGCAGAGGTGGTACATTTGTAAGCACAGGCAAAAGAAGGTTGGGTGTCTAAGACTGATTGGAATCAGTCAGCTGGGAAAGGTCTCTGCAGACGTTGCAGGAAGAAAAAAACTGCTGTTCAATGCTCAGCACTGCAGCTCAACTCAGGATGTCTTGCTGCCACCTAGCCAAGAGAAGAGCAAAGCCTGAGCCCCGCCAGAAGAAAAGCTTTCCCTCAGAAGGGTAATTCCACCACCCTTAAACACAGAGATAGATACAAAGATAGCAGAGAGGCATTACTTAGCCTGCTTGCTGAGCAGTGTGACATTCACATTTCCAAGCACCAGACTCAGGTATAACCTAGATCAGAAGAGGAGAGAGGAGTTAGACCAGACCGCAGCACATGCAGGGAGCTGCCAGCTTAATCTCAGCACTAGGGTGGTTATAACAGTTCTTCCTCTCATCACCAATGCTTTCAGGAACTAGGGACACTGGCAGACTTCTGATAATGTTACAGCAACTGGGGAGGGGAAGATTCACTGAATGTCTAAAGGGGCCCTCTTCTCCCAAACACCACTTCCTCTCCTATGGGAATGATTCAGAAGCAGGAAATCATATGGGTTCCCCCCAAGGGGTAGCACATAACATGATAGGAAAGCCTGTGGTCTAAGTGGTCTCTGGATGGTAGGTCTGTTTTCTTCCCAGGCCTAAGCTGAAACATGGCTTGGGATCTGGTTTAGCAGGATTCCTAAATAAGCAGTGAGAAAGTAACTAGGGTTGACTGCAAACTGAGCTTTTCATTAGTTTTCTCCAAGTGTGAAACCCACCAAGATTAATGTAGTTTCTTCCCCGATAACCTCAGTGATCTCTAGAAACTACACAGAAACCAAAAGCTTTGTTCCTTTCCACTAAGAAACCCCCAAGACAGTGTCTTACCCATTCTTCTTTGGCAAATACGCTTCCATTTCAAAGAAAACATTTTGCCTCTCCTTGATCAAGTTCTGGATCTCTTGGATGGACTCCTCCTCCTCTGCAGATATAGAGGGCTTGCATCTGCAAACAGGAACATGACATGGACTGACAGAGGGCACTAACATGACAGAGGTGCTGGCACTAGATGTTTCAATTTGTATGAAAGAAGGACAAAGCAAGGGCAAGAAGCTACAGAGATTAACACAGAACTTTAAAGTCCAGGACTCAGTCTACAGGTCAGTTCCTGAATATCAGGGAGAAGAACAAATGAGGTGGAAGCCAGCACAAGCAAGCAGCCACCTGCTTTCAAAACCCTGAGTGATGTTCATGAGTTAAGTACTAGGGTGGCCTTGGTCCAAGGACTCTGGGGAGACCTGGCTGTCTTTAAGAAAGCTCAGATGAAAAGTAGCAACAAACGGGTGGGAAATGCCAAATCGCATTTGCCTTCCTAGCACTTAACAGGTACTAGGAAATCACCATGGGACATGGAAACAGTCCCCACTGTTTACAGCAGGCAGACAAGGATAGGGGTTGTGTGCCCACTGAATGAAGTGGACTGTAAACTAGGCCTGGTTTTAGCAGCAAAGCTGATGACAACACCCAAGCCTGCATAAAATAGCCGGTATGCTTAACATGGCCCAAGCCAGTGATTCTCATGAGTCCCATGAGATCCCAGTAGGGGTGCTGTGCTACCTGGTCTCTGCAAGAGGAGATAAATAGTCTCCTCCCCCAGTCTGATGCTCTGTGCCTGGCCCTAGCTACTCAGGGGTGCCTGTGGCTGCTCCTCTGAGAACTGCTGCCCTTCCTCATCTTCCCCTGCACTAACTGCCTCCATGCTCCCAGCAGTATGCTCTGCTGTGGGTAGGCAGGTGGATATGGGGGCCAGTGCCACGTTTTGCAGCTCAACTCCTCCCATACTTCCAGTACCGATGAGAGGAACTTCAGAGGCAGTTGCCAGCATTTGAGACCCTGTAGGAGCAGCCTTGCCAGTGGGGAGCTACCCTTGCTCCCTTCGATGCCAAGGGTGGAGAAGAGGCAGACAGTGGAAAGGACAGGATTAGATCCTGCCCCTACTGCCTTCATCTGGCACCACTAGAGCACTGGTTCTTAACCTTTTTTTAGCATCAAGGCACCACCCCATACCCTTTCTGAATTTAAGTTCTAGCTCATTGATTTTCAGTGGATACCATAAAAGTCAGAAAAGTTATGCAGAGAGGCCTCGAGGCTAAAAAGACTCAAAACCACTGGCTTAAGCAATGCCTTTAATTGCCAAGATCTTCAGGGTTGGCAAGTGGCTCACCCTGTATGTGCAATACAAATGGCTGCTTGTACTAGCTGTGGATGTTTTTAAGTGGCAAAGACTGTATTAATGTAGGTAGGCAAGGAAGAGGCTGCTGAACAAGGAATGAGAGAAGCCATATCTCCATAGCCCGTGCTCCTCTATGATTCACCTCTCCATGACATCCCCTCTCCACCCCTCTCTTGGTTTCTGTTGGAAGCCCAAGGCACAACAGCCAGCTGCCTAGTCTCCCTTGCTGCCTCTGAGCAGGGATCTGCATGGTTATTACACAGCTACTTACTTTTTGAGGGCAAGAGAAAGCTCCTTCAGCTGCTTCTTTTGCCGTGCAATGGAACTGGAGATCCCATCCTGAAGCCCGATCAGTTCCTCAAGCTTCTGTTTGTACAGCTTGTGGTTATCCTGGCAACAGAGATAAGGTCTGTGTTAAGCCTCTGAGACCCAGCTTGTAGACCCTGCTTTTGTTATACAGAATGGACATTAGATGCAAGTACAATGGAATAGTACCTACAGCAGAGGAAGAGGAGTCACTTTTGAACACTTTTCTGAGCTCAGTTAGCAACTTGTGGCAATAGCTACACTTGTACTAGTTTGCTCCTCTGCAGCTGGGAATAACCTGATGCCCCATCACAGGAGGTGGCGGAATGGCTCATCTGCCAAGCACCTTTTGATGGAATCTCCTGGGAAAATTGGTGTTTGTCTGCCTCCATTTGCTTCCTTCACTTGAAGCAGCCTCTGGGGACAGTTGTAAACAGATTCAATCCCAGCTTCTACCCACTAATGCAGTATTGAAAAACAAAGGCTAGCAGCTCATAGGGCTAGCATGGCCAAGACACACTAATTTCTATAGCCACAAGTGAGCAATGTAGCTGGCATTATATTCAGCCACCTTTGACTCCCTAGCCTGGATCAACTCGGGACAGCCTTTAACGAGAATCCAGACCAAGAACTCACATCCCTGGATATGTAGCAAGTGCAATCAATCACTGTCACCATGATCCTCAATGTGAAATACTGTCCTGAAACAGAATTCAACCATACACGCTGGCAGTACAGTGCCATTCTGCTGTTCAGCACGCTCTCTGCTGGAATAGACAGGCCCTTTTTGACAAGGCATTCCTCCTGAGGCCAAAGTAGCAATTTAATTAAGCAGAAAACTCCAATTCCAGGAGATGCCTACAGTGGCTGCTACCCTGAAAGTGGCTTGAAGCCTACATAGCTACTGGGGCTTCTGCAGCCTCAAACAACAAAGCCACAAAGAGAAGCTGACTCAGCAGTTTGATCAGTCTTACAGGAAACTCAAGCAATTGGGAAACAACAGAGAGGAAGCTACTGACGTGGAAGGCAGCCCACAGCTCAGAAGCATAAGACTCTTCCAGACCCCAGTTCAGGATGGTAGCCAGTGCTGGAAGATGGAGACAGATTTGTGCTGTAACATCAGCTGGTGCAGTAGGTCATTGACTGATGTGGTAGGGTAGGGAAAAGTCTTTCTTCTCTCAGCTGGTGATCACAAGCTGCCCTGCACACCTTTGCAATAGTACTCTGCCTTGTATAACTGCAGATACCATTCTTACTATATTTTGCATTTAGGAGAGAGTTTCTTTCCCTGCCATGCAAATGCTGTGAAAAGCTTACATTTTATGTGAAGAAGAGAAAGGATAGGGAAGAAGTAAGTGACTTTCAAAGGCAAAGCAGGGACAGAACCTAGGTCTCCCAAGTGCACTGCTTGGTTTGCTCTTCCTAAGCTCTATGCCTGCTGTAGGACAAAGGCTCCACATGTTCCACACTGCTGGAAGACAGAATGTGTTTTCTTCAACATTTTCTGCCTTTCAATTTGTGTAAGTACCTCAGTTGAGAGAACAGCAAGAGTAGCTGAAGATGTGAAACAAACGGCTTCCCGAAATGTATATTCTCTCCCCTATTACTTGCTGAAGAAACTGGAAGATGCAGGAAAAAAGTCCCAATCTAGTCTTTGCCAAGCTGAATCAAGAGAAAAAGGAGAACTCTGTCTTGAAATCAGGTCATTTCAAGCAATAATGCTATGTTCTTATGTTCCAATAAACAGGAACAGTTTTACATCACTGCTGGTTTCCCCAAGCCCTTCACAAAGCAACTCTGGTATATCCCACTTAACCCTTTTAAAGCAAGGCTAAGAGTCTCAAGGACTCCCCACACTGCACATGCACCCCGCCTATGTATCAGCACCATCAGTTTAGCTTCCCTACTGCCAGAGAAGCAAGCCAAATGCATGTGATTTTATGTATAATACAAGAGGCTATGCTGTGTTTAAGGACTTCTCCTGAGTGCCTCCTGCCCCAGGTTGGGCTAGGTGCATCTGGGCCTGCTCATTTGCCCTCTGTCGGTTAAATGTCTGGAGATTAAGGGAGGGAAAATTCTCAAATCAGCACAGATAGTAGCTAGCTACTCTTCCAGCACGTCAGGGATTGGGCTGATTTGTCCCCAGGATAGGCTACAAGTATTTGTTACAGCAGCAGTCACTTCAGACAGAAGAGAGTCTGAAGATTCCCTATGGAAGAATAAGAGAAATGTAAAAGAGGGGCCACAACATGGAGATGTGCATTCACAAAGCAGATCCAAAAGGCCTCAGACACCTGTACAGTGACCTGGATCTAGCATGACTTAGTCACTGGTGACATGAGCTTGCTCACTTCACACCTGTATCTGATGGATCTGCCCCTTTCAGACAGAAGGGTGCTAGACCATTTTGGAAACTAGTTTGTGCTCAGACTTCAGTCACAGCTGTAACAACATGGGGAACTTTGCAGGGGCATCTGCCCACTTCATTCCCAGCTAGAGCCAAGCCACATAGTCATCAAGTGAAAATCCCTGATGAACTGCAGGGATGTCATTTCTCTGAAAAGCATTCTTCCTTCCCCCTCCCCCACATGCTGTAGCAATGGGACTGTGCCAAGCATGAGAAATAACTGAAGTAAATGGTGCTGGAAAATCCCCTGCAACTAATGCCTAGAAACTGCCCAGCTTCTCCATTGGAGATATGTTCACAGGTTCCATATAACAGTAAAATCTAAGAAATTTTGGATGCAGTACCCAGAGATTAGCTTCTCAGAAGTACTGGCCCATGTGTGATGCAATATAAGTGTAAGCAGGAACAGGACAAGTCCTTTCAGCTGAGGTAATTCAAGCAGACACATCGGCTGCAAGGCAGTTAGGAAACACTGACAAAGATAACCAGTAATTAAGCCAAGGCACTGGCTGTGAGAGAAAACATTAATACATTCATAGGGGAGTTGCATGTTGGCATTCCAGGGCCTATTGCTAATAATGTGTGGTGTGGCCCCATGCTGTACCCTGAGCTGAGAGATGCCCAAGGCTGAAGCTCACTAAAGACATCAGCCATGTCTAATCACTGGCCCCTTGGTGGCTCACTGTCACAGCAGCTGTGGGACAAGTGAGGCCCAATATAAAGGACAGTTGCACTGACTTTGAGGGAGTTGTGCCCACTTACAACAGCTCTCAAATTAGCCCTGCATAATGTGACATGGACTAGAAACATCCCATCTATGGCAAGGTTCACCACACTTTGTTCTGGGGAGTCCAAGCCAGAAGCACAGTGACTACGTACTTTATGCAGCAACCCCAGCACGGATGAGATACTAGTTTCAAAAGGATGGTCTGATGGTTAAGGTCGTTCCCAAGGATGTGAATGACATGGGTTGAAGTCCTGGCTACAGATGCCTTGTGTGAGCTCAGGCAAGTCACCTAGCCTCAGCGTCTGAGAAAGTGAGGATAAAGTCTTGCACAAACGAGAGGTACGATTATGAGGTGCTCAGCTCCTACAGCACTGCAGGTTGGGCCGGTTCCTTATTCTATTATTTATACCACTTAGGAAACCTTGCACTAAGAGTACCGGAGGCAAATAAGCCATAATATGTTATTTGGTATAGCAAATTGCACCATGTGAATGGTCTCCCAGCAATTCCAGAGAAGACAGCTTGTCAAGCCACAGCATAAATGCTCAAGTTCATTTGGAAGGTTTACCAAGTCTGACCAGAACCCAGATTTTGTCACCTTGAGTCAAGATTCTGGTAAGACCCAAGTTGGATATAAAAAGATAGGCCTTAAACAAGGACATTGTCAAACATGCCTAGGCTAACCAGAGGAAATGTTAGCAGGTAAGCGGCTATGAACA
Organism: Alligator sinensis; assembly: GCF_000455745.1. Taxonomy (NCBI): domain Eukaryota; kingdom Metazoa; phylum Chordata; order Crocodylia; family Alligatoridae; genus Alligator; species Alligator sinensis. The sequence continues at coordinate 861,575 of NW_005842613.1, read as the reverse complement.
CTGTATAAAGAATACAAACTAATCCACTTTTTCCCCTCACCCATCACAAAGGCACGCCCAACTGAATTTCCTGGGATGCTGATGGTACCTGGCTGTTCACGACCAACACAGAGCCTCTGTGAAGGCTGGGTAGACACAAGGTCAAGCACGTGACTCTAGCAGGGCACTGACAAAAAATAGGATGCTGGAAAAAAGAACAAGCTAAGGGGAGGTATTTCCTGTAACTGTAATTAAGGCTAAAACACTCAACCACCTTAATTTCCTTTACTTACATCGATATCATCACGTCTGAGTACCTCAGTGATTAATCGATTTTACCTTCAGCAACTTAGTGAGGTAGGGAAGTTTCAGCTGTTTAACAGGTAAGAAGTCAGGACACGAGACAGACTGGGGGCAAGTCAATCTGAGAAGTAGCAGCTAAGCTAGGAACTGAACCAGGCTTCCCAAGTCCCCGTCTTCGTAGAGTTTCCGTGCTTTGGGAAACGGAACTGGACACAATACAAAGCTCTTTACCATCTTAGGGCAAGATTTCAATAGCAAGATGTTGTGGCCCTAAAGCCTACTGCGACTTTTAAAGAAGCCTACTTTCAAGCAGATTTCTCTTCTTAATGAGTCTTGTTCTCTTGAGGCTGCTACGCTCATGCCGTTCTGTGCAGCAGAAGTGATCAGTGCCTAAGGAAAGGTGGTGAAGAAAGGTCCAGTTGGGACAGAGAACTCCCTAGTGCCCTGGACATGAAGCAGTTAGGAAGGGGAGTTAGGTAACAGCTCAGACAGAACAGATGACAAAATACTACTCGTACCAGAGAATGTGAGGTAAAGTCATGCCAGGGAGTATGGGAAAAGTCACGCGCTGAACCTTAAAGCATCCAGCAATAAACACACAGTCGTCAGAGCAGCAGCTGGAAAGATCAAGGGGCAGGACGGCACACGTAAGGCAGGCGCTGGCTTGAGCCGATCCAAAGAGCAGGGACCCCAAAACCCGGCTTCACAGAGGCCTCCACACTGGCTGCATTCACACAAGGCAACTCCCACATTGCCCCCAAGAGGGGACGGCTCCCTCGCCAGTACAGCCGGTCAGTTCTGGTCATCAGACACCAGATAACCGCCAGCTAACCAGAGGGAGGCTGGCACGGGCAAGGGGAAGGGCCGAGCGCTGAAGGACGAGAGGCTGCATGAGACGATGGGGCTAGAGGGCAGCAGCCGGCTACGGGAGACTCCTTCAGCGACAGGCTCGGCGGGGCCGCGGCGAGTGTCCGGCCGGCTGCGAGGGAAGGGGAGGGCAGGGCAGGGCAGGGAGCGGCCGCCCCGCGCAGGCCCGAGGCA
>NW_005842613.1:835123-859316 GCF_000455745.1 Alligator sinensis | reverse complement strand
GCGCCCCCCCCCGGTCCCCCGGCGGGGTGAGTTTGCGGGGGGGGGGGGGTGAGGGGGCTCTGTTCTGCCCCCTCCAGCTCTGGCTGGGCAAAGCCAGCCCGCAGCTCCCTTCTGCTGGGGGCAGGGCTGGAGCACCCCCACCGCTGACCAGGGCTGGTGCAGGCAGGCTCAGATTTCCCACCAGCACGGGACTCCTGAGCCCAATCCCAGCCAGCCAGGGCAGTTCACGTCCCCAAGACACCATGATCCTGGTGCGTGTTGTGGGGAGACGGGCAGGACCTGCTCCCAGCTGGGCAGGGGAAGCATGAATCCCACACTGCCTCCACCTGGCTGGGATCAGGTTCTGGGGCCCTACACTGCCTCTGCCTGGCTCTTGCCCAGCCAGCGTTGGCCTTTGGGACTCATTACCCTCACCCGGCTAGGATTTGGCTTCAGCTGGGCAGAAACAGTGCTGGGCTCCAAGGGGCCGTGGCGTGTGACAGATTGAGTCTCAGCATGCGGGGGTGATGCAGGGCCCAATCTGGCCTATGGACTGGCCCCAGACCATTCATCTGGCCCAAGGGGCCAAAAGTATGAGCACCACTGGGATAAACCATTATACCTCCATTAAAACCTGTAAAGGACTATACATCGGGCGAAGAACTAGCCCATAAGAAGCTGGACTGGTCTGAAATATTAAGTTATTACAGTAACACTTCTTCAAAAGTGTCAGCAGAATCAGAAAGTACAAAATTGTTAAGTCCTTATATAGATCTATCTGCAGTGAATGAACAATGCAACCAGCGCATGTTTGACTGACATTTACAATATTGGTGTTTGATTGAGGTCACCCAGTTTTTACACATCATAAAGATCTCAACAGTCACGAGTTAGGTGTCTGCATTTAGCAATAATACCAAGAGAGAAATGTATCCCAGACCAAACATCTATGGAGGTGGTAAAAATATTCTGGTAGAGACCTCTCAAAATCTTTGAAGATTCAATTAAAGAATGAAGATGCACAGTGAGATGAATATTCTGTCTAAAGCCTAAAAAGCTGCTGCTTCTGCTGCTGTAAAGAACTGACAATGCTAAGAGGGAGAAAGACCGTACTGACTTTGGGCATGGCAGGCTTTAATTTGTATCTCATATATTAGGAAAGGCTCTTCAAGTACAACTTCCGTGCAAAAAAGTCTGATTACTACTGCAGTGTGAAGATCCAAACAGAAGGCTAGGAGATAGTCTCTTCGGTCACAACTTGTACGAGACTTAAGTCAACGGGAGACAGAAATGCACATGAAGGCATGGACCCTGCTTCTTCCTGGGTGTTTGAGAGGATGTAGGAGTGATTATCTGGAACATTAACATTCCATGTTTACATGTTTTTGAAACAGTAGTTGTGCTTGCTAAAGTACCCATTGTCTTTCCAAGGTTGGAGATCAATGGACTGCTTTTCAATGGCTTCTTCTGATGGAAATAAAAGTTGCAACAAAATGGGTCCAAACCAGAAGTCTTTGCTTATATAAAATTTCCACTGACTTGCAACATGAACAAGCTTGAATATGGTCTCCAAACTTTGACTCAAAAAAATGTAAACAACATCTGGTGACATATGGCCTAAGTTCTGCTGTGGCTCACACAGAAAGGCCCCTTTGCCCATTGATTGTTCTCACTTAATAATTTGGTTCCGAGATATCCGTGATCACGGTCCTGAAGAGCTTGTTTTCCCAGTCTGACAGCTGCTGCACAAAACCCCGGTTTGGCCTCATGTTTGTTTTGCATTGCAGGACGTGATGCCAAGCCCTCTGTAAATACAGATAAAGAAAAGGAGACGCGTCAGGACCTTAATGACAGAACACCCCCCTTCTCCCACCCCTCCAGCTTCTAAGGATAAATATCGTTGCTTTATTTTATCATAGAAGTGTCTAGGAGGCCCAGTGGTAGATGCCTCATAAAAATGTAGACAAAGACCAATGATTATATTAAAATTAAGGGCAAAATTCCCTATTGACAGCAGAGGACTATAGGATTTGGCTCTCCTGTACCTGAAGGAGAGAGAGAAGCTTTGTCTGCCTCCCTAAATACAAAACAGCATAGCATCCTATTGACTAAACATGCTAGTTAAAGTAACATATCTGAGATATGGACTCATAGGCTAACATGTGACTCTCTTCCAAGTCCAGACCATTCATTTTCCTGCCCAGTCTGAGTTGGTTTATCCTGTACTGTTTTGGTGAGCCAAAAGTAATCCAATATAGGCTGGATTCGAGAGAGAATGGAGGTGTAGGAATTTACATGGAAAAGTTTAGCTTGGTTCCTTGGGAGTAAAAATAGAGTAGGAACAGCATCGCACCGGTCTGGTGAATGGTAATGCTGCTAATGGGACCCACCTACAAACCACAGATTGGTCCTGATTTTGAAGTCTAAATTCAGTCACATGGAGTGATGTTAGATACAGCTAGTGTCAAATCAATGGACAAGGAAGTAAATGTAATATAGTCACACTGTAGCCCACACAGTTGTATATGTATTCCTTCCACATTATACACAGCATAGGAAGCTACAGACGCATACCAAGGCACTGGACATAGTTTAGATCCAGATCTGAAGTCGCAAGCAGCTCTTTCTCTCTCTGATGGGCTGAACTGATATTCATATTACTATCTCTGAATGGTGCAGCTCAGGCCTCAATCTACGATATACATCATTCTCCACTGATCAGACCATAGGTCCATCTTGCCCAGTATCCTGTGCCATGCAGTGGCAGGGAGTGGATGCTGAAAGGGAAAGTGAACTGGGTCTGACCAGGGTTTTTCCTACTGTTCCTCTCTCACTTGCAACCTCCAGCATTTAAGGTCTAGGAAGTTCTAAGGCTGCAGTAACACAGCACTGAAATTCTACTTTTGATTCCTTGGTTTGATGGCACTGTAAAATGCTGCTGATTTCTCTCAGTCATAGGGAAAAGAGCAGCCAAAGAGCAACTATTTGCAGCTGCCTACCTAGTGCCTGGGCTGGCACAACAGGACATGGCACAGCACTGATTTATAATGACAGAGAAGCCACAGAGCTGTCCAGCCCTCCCAGAGTGAAGATCACAGCCATCTTGATTATCTGTGCTGGGCAAACTGTTACATGGCAAGGGTGTTTTGCAGACAGTGCTGCACTTTACTCAGGGTATACCACAGAAATTGCTGACAAAAGCCATTCTCCCCACATAAAACCAGAATGTCCAGTAGCAATTGGACTGTAATAAAGGTTGCTTAATGAGATTAAAGGTGAAAAGATAGTGTATGGGGGTTTTCCTTGATCTCTGTGATTCTGGGGACTAAGGGTCTAAATTCTCCAACCTTTGGTCCTATGAGTAATTCTTAATCACAAAAATTAGTCCCACTGACTTCAGTAGCTCTACTCATGCATTAATTGCTCATGTGAGTAAGGGTCTGCATGTCCTAACATGCAGTTTCTTTTTAACACTCCTGTCTCCAGGATTCCTGAAGCCTTGCTAGAGCTTTTCAGGACCTCTGTCCAAATCATAAAGGATTTTATTGAAAAATAAGTTGAGTATATTATACTGCTGCTGTCCAAACACTGAGGGGATTTGTCTATCAGAATATTCCCATAGGAAAGCTTCATGGAACAGGACTCCGGTGCAGATCTAATTTTAAAAGCTAGACAAGGTATTAAGACAAAGCCATTGATCACAATGAAGAGAAATGGCAGTTGTCAGCCTTTGACTGTTGCACTTTGGGTGCAAGAACCTACAGTAATTTAGTAGGGCTCAGCCTATGAGGGAGCAATAGTGAGAGGACTGTTATCAGTCCATGGGAGCAATTACACCCATATTAGTAGGGTAGCTTGGTAAGAATTGATGCCTGTGCTTTGCATACAGATAACCTCTTCTGTGTTGGCAAACTCACCCCGCAGTTCCCCTCTGACATATATCTTGGTAGAACAGACCCTCTGCTTGTGTTGCAAGTGCTTACACAATCAGTTAAATGGCTAGACCTGTGCTCTACTTCTGTATGATCTGTATTCACAGCTCTGTGAGTCAGAAAGAAGTCTCCATTTTTCAAACAAGACCAAGATTTTTATGGGGGCTCCTTCCAAAGACAATGGCAATTTCCCTGGGGGAGATCAGCTACGACATATCCTGGCCTATACTAAGAGGGCAGCATAAGGTATAGACAACTTCCGCAGAATACTAAGACACTTTGAATGCGCTGAGATAGGTCTTCAATCTTGTACATAGTGGGAACTCCTCATCTTTTCCCCATTATTTTGCTTAAGCTGTACAGAACTATGACATTAAGGTACTTCCCCTTTAATGTTTAGAAGACCATGCCTATTCTACATCTCCATATAAGAATAACCAGGGGACAGGGAAGCAATTTGTCGTTTATAAAAAAGCCCATGCTGCTGAGTCCAGGTTTAGGCCAGAGTTTCACAAGGTGAGCCAGACCTTACCACACCCCTCAGTACTGAGGGACAAAGCTGGCTCATGGGAGCCCCCACGGTCTCTTTCTCATTCAGATAGAGGAAACAGGAGTTGCTTGGATTTTAATCCTTCCAGTCAGCCATAGTTGTTACTTTGGGGTTTGCTAGGGAACAGTACTTTTCTCACATTCTGCGATATATTACCACAGGCCCATGAATCAAACCCAGGCCTCCTCCTTGACATTACAGATATGTCTCTGTCTACATTGTTTTATTCATCGGGGACTCCGCATTAAATCGCAGGTTGTGTTGCTCATTACTGCAGCACCTCAGAAGGCTTCAGCAAATGATGTTCAGGAGACCCAAGAGGCTCTCTGTGGGAGGTAGAAGTGTTGACATACCTTTAAGGGGAAAAAGGATGAATGCATGAGGAAGGCTATTACTGCTGTGCTGCTTCGACTTATACCCAAGTCAGAGAAAACCAGTACTGCTCCATGAGTAATTTGAGCATCTAAAAAGAGAAATTCCAGCAACAACTAATGTCACACACGGAAAACCTCACCCACTTCTTTTAAAGTGAACTTTTGATTCTGAGAAAGGTGCCAGGCTAACGGTTCCAGAGACACAAGCTTTCTCGATCCACTAAATAGGTATAGGCAGGCAGTATCAGAGCAAGGTTCTCTACCACTGCTCCATAAGTTTGTTTTCACTAGGAATCATCTCTGTGCTTAAACACAGCTGCAAAGTTACCAATCAGTAAAAGGCACTGCAAACCAGTATCACCATTGTCAGAAAACTGTCTAAGGCTTGCTTATAGTGACGGATCAGTCGTGGCCAAACATCGCTTGTAATAAAAGACTCTTCAACCTTTACACGGAGGGATCACTGTGAAGGATAGTGGTGGAATTCCACTGTCACCTCCTCAGTCTGTCTTCTAGGACTACCAGTGGGGAGTAAGTGAATGTAGCAGTGGTGGTGTTTTAACTGGGATGTAGATAACTGTTGTAACAGGGTCCCTACCCTATTACTGAGGGGAAGAGGGAGCTCAGGGTCATCTGGCCAACCAATGCCCCTTGAAAAGATTTATAAAGGAAACAAGACCTTAAATAAAATGGACGCCTGCCCCAGGTGCAGGTGGTGATTGACAGGCCTAGGGTGGACGTAGAGAGTCAGGTGACTCAAGAGACAGACTCATAAACTGAGGGGTGGACCCAAGCAGGGCAGTCTGGCTGTAGGAGCTAGGACCTGCAGGAGGCAGAGCCAGCCTAGATGGCCTGCAAAGGAAGGACTCTGCACTGCAGGGAGGTTGGAAGAAACCCTGTACTGCAAAAGAGAAATGCCTTGAGTCTTTGCAGTAGTACTACCGCAGGGTGGAATTATTCCCATCAGGGGAATCTGTTGTTTTAGGAGAAGATGCTCATGCTTTTGCTTTGTGTCAAGACTGGAGGACTGGATGTGGCTGTAAGGGGAGGTTCTGGAAGCCACCCAGGTGCTGCGGGGGTATCCCACACAGGGCACTTCCAGGGCTTCAAGTCTGGTGGGCTGCGTCGGGCAGAAGCACAAACACAACAAAAGCAGGACTGCTGTGTATTGGAGGACTGTGGTACCACACAGCAAAGATTGGGGATGCAAGCCCAGCCTGCAAGGGTGAATCCATGGGTCAAAGAGTCCAGAGCTCATGAGGGCAAAACCAAGGACTGAGGGGCCCAGAGCCCAAGAGGGTGTGACTGGATCTGGACCCTGGGAGCCTATGCCCCAGTACAGTGGACCTCAGGCACAGGGACCACCCAGCTAGAGTAAAGTGGACTAAATTCAGGGAGCCACAGCCCAACCAAAACCCTGTTTGCTGTCTAGGGGCAGCCTCCATGTCAAACAATAACACTGAGGTGTGGCAGGTGGGATAACAGGGTGAGACCCAGAGGAGATAACAAGGTGGGGTCCAGGTGGTGGCCAGGAGGGACAACTTTGTTGCTCCAGTACTGGGGTGCATTACACTGGCCACTGGAAATGACTAAGGCTAGCAAACTCACTTGGCACAAGTTCCCAGTTGTTCTTCAGATGATCAGTCATTCCTAACCTACATCAGATGCGTGCCCATTGCCTAGAGCTGAAGAGGCTCTATATCTTAATCTTCTTGCCCATTCAGAGGTCTTTGACATCATCTGACACCTTGTGACAAACAGGAGGTGATAACTTTGTAATGGCAGTTCAGTGACTACTTAATCTGATCTATTGTTATTTCTAACTGAATGAATTCTGATTGGAACATGCTGTTATTCTTTTTGCTGGACAAATGCCTGAACAGTGATCCTAATCGCTACTCAGGACCAGGTTCTGACACCAGTGAGTGTACTGGGTGGTGAGTAATTCCATTTCAATATTTGGGACCACTCACAGAGCAGGATACTCCTGGGTGAAGGGGCAGGAGTCAGAGATTTCAGTCTGGTTCATTCCAAAATCTTTGTTCCTTCATCAGAAAGGTTATCGGTCCACAACTGTGCACCGTCAGTGAGCAGGGGTGTTTGAGAGCAGAATTCCTAGTGTTGAAAGATACTGAACTTCAAGTCACTGGAGCTGTTTGTTTGCATATTGACATAATATCTGCATGCAGCTGAGATCTCAGTGGTTATAGCTCAAGATGCACCTACCTATGAAGTGACAAATATTGGGAAAAAAGGAAAACAAATCTGCATCAGGAGAATCCGGGACAGAAATATGAAGGAATTTTTCATTTTCTTCTGTGAAACTGGAAAAAGAACATATAGCAGATCTATTAAATAGGCCAATAAAGCAGTTTTGCACGTTTCTACTTGCTAGAGCAAGTTACTAAATTATTAAGCAGATGGGTCCTAGCACCAACCTGTCCACCTGCCTCTGACTCAAATTGGGTTAATCTATCCCACAGCCTTAAAAAGTTCTTGACTGCTGTCTTAGGTAAATAATAGATTTGATTCTCATAGTAAGGATGGTCTGTAAATAAATCAAGCTGCTTTCTATGTATAACCAAAGTGTTTGAATATTTTCCCATTTTATACCACATATGTATTTATGTATGAACATGCCTCTGTTCCATGTTCCCTCTGGGAGGTAGAGGAAGGCAAATACACTGAAAATGAGTGTTCCTTTGATTCATGCATTTTGGAAATTTTCCCCCCAAAATATGATCACACACAAAGCTGCTTCCTGAGGTTTCTTGCTTCACAAGGCATAAAACACTTCAGTATCTGAACTCATCAAGTAAAGGATGCAAAGCAATAAAAGAAGAATGTTCCAAGCTGGAACAATAACACTGGATGTTTGGGTTTTTCAAGCTCTGTGACTTGTTCATTAGCTCAAGTGCCTTGTCAAATAGCTTTGGTCACAAGAATACAGTAAAGTAGTGGTGTCAAACATGCACCCTGTCTGGCCTGCTGGGCTACCAGTGCGCCATGGGAAGTTGGGAGTATGGTCTGCTTCAGAATTCAAGACCCTTTGGCCCTGCTGGCCATGCCCATTGGTGGCAAGCTTGGCTCACTGCTGCCACCCTTGGACTTGCTCTCCCAGATTCAGTGCTGCTGTCAGTCCACTGGTGGACCTTTCCCTGGACTTTTTGCTTCCTCCAGACCCCTTGCCACTGCTGCTGGACTTCTTACTGCCCCCTGAGTCCCTCACTGCCACTGCTGCTGTTGCAGTGGCTACAGCAGCCGCTCCTGTTCCCTGCACTGGATCCAGCCCATGAGAAGCCCTGTGGTCAGGATCTGGCCTGGGGCCCCAGGTGGGTTAGATACTCCTGCAGTAAAAGAAATCAGGACAGGGAGAGTAAATGATGGTTTTTAAATTTTCTTCTTAAAAGTTGCTTCAGGATGTTAATATTAAGTTCTCAGTGAAGAGTGTTGCTAAATGTTGGAATTCCACTATTAAACACCACACTCATCAGAGATGCTCAGCTCCCAACCTCCAGGCCAGATCTGGCCCATGGAGCCATGTAAACTGGTCCACAGGTCTCCTTATAGGTCTAGGAATTTGGCACTGGGAAAGCAGTGGCAATTACCAACAGGCAATGGGAGAGTCCCTGTTCCCCCAAGCACCTCCCAGAGTAACAAGGAATACCGGCCATAAGTTGACTGAGAGTAGATTCAGGCTAGATATCAGGAGGCATTACTTCACAGTCAGGGCAGCTAGGATCTGGAACCAACTTCCAAGGGAAGTGCTTGCTCCTACCCTGGAGGTCTTCAAAAGGAGGCTAGATAATCACTTAGCTGGGGTCGTTTGACCCCAGCACTCTTCCCTGCCCATGGCAGGGGGTTGGACTTGATGATCTGCTCAGGTCCTTTTCGACCCTACCAGCTATGAAACTATGAAACACTGCCACAGCTCCCCTGCCATCACATTTCCAAGCCCCACACAACTGGGTTAGCCCTAGCTGGGCCAGCCCCACATGACAGGGTCAAGCCCTGTTCCCGGGTAGCTGGACTGAGCTGGGACCTGATCTGACCATGAGGCAACAGACTGGCCAGAGCCCAATACAGCTGCATGGGTATAGTATGGCTGAGGCCTGATCCAGCTGTGCAGACACAACCTGACCAGGGCCTGATGCAGCCATGTGGGGCTAGGGCCCAATGAAGACACGTGACCAGGTGGGGCCCAATGCAGCCAAGTGGGACTGGGCTCTGGCCAGGCCATTCTTGAATAGCTACCTTGGGCCCTGGCAGTCAGATCGGACGTGGCCAGGCTGTTTAAGTGTGTGGCTGGATCAGGCCCCAGCTGGGCCAGCACCATGCACTAGATACAGCCTGTGGATGGACCTGGGACTGCTCATCTGACCTGCAAGCTAAAAAGGCTGGGCATCACTGCCCTACATAGCATCATTCTTTCCAAGACAGGGTAGGCTGATGCTGTAATGCATCTTTGCTTTGCCACCTTTGAGGTGCAGATGCCAGAACAGCAAGTACTGAACATCTTTAAGTTCAAGCCACTGCTTCTTGCCAATCTGCTGCTCTGGTGAATAAGAGCCTAAGAATACACAGTTTCTGCTAAGGGGCTCTCAAACTATAACAGTTGGCAGCGTTTCACATGCACGGAACCACTGATGTAAATCCAGCTGGATATTTTGACTTACAGTGTTGCTGTGTCCTCTGAGATGTTGACTTGTGCTTTGATCTTCAGATCTTTCTGAATCTGACGATCACAGGCTTGCCTCAAATTGCCCATATATAGCTTAGCAGGAAGTATCTCTACTGGATATGGCTGAAAGTCTTCTAGTTCCTGCAGAAGAGAAACAAAAGAATCACTAGAGAGTGAGGGCTGTATTTCTACTTGCATTCATAGTCACTTTGAAAGTTCATAAATCTTAGCATTGATTGATTTCTTCTTATGATTCAGTCCGTGGTCCACATCCATATTCAATAACAGTGATTTGTTTAATCAGTTGGACATTATAAGAAACGACAGTCAACACTAAATATAGTAAATAAAGTTAAGAGTGTCAGAGCCATGGTGGCCCAGGTTGAAATGGCATTTCAACATAAGATAGACTATGTCCCTTGTCATATGTGCAGGAACAGTGACACATCTGATTCACCAGTGTTTGAAGATGACTTGTTTCAAAGTCAAGTGAAATCACTTGCCAATTAAAAGGACTGCACCTGTGATTGCATAACACAACTCCACCTCACTTCTGCTCAAGCAAGACAATTTTGAGTGCAGCTTAGCGGGCTCTGGTTTGGGAAGCATGAAGTTAAGGACAACATTTTATATCCAGGCCAAGAGCAGAAGGAAAGAGTACTGAGCTGGTGACTATGCATCGCTGCCCACCACCGAACTGCAGCCAGCACTGGGCTAGAGCACAACAGCTGCTCAACAGAACACATTATAAAGAAACTTAGGGCAAGAAGTAAAGGAAAACGTGGTATCCAGCAGAAACTGCAGAGAAAATTTAGGGAGATGGAATGTTATATAAATCATCATCATAAAACAGCAAAACAGAAACATAAAGCCAATTTATTTTTTTTCCTTTGCAGGTCACCTTAAGTCACCTTGTTAAGCAAACAAATGGCACTGAAGCACTGCACAGGCCTGTGCTGCATTACTGATGGATTTTGTCAAAGACCCGTGTATTGATGTGTCACCAGACTTTTTGTAAAGCCTGGCCCAAGATGTTGAAAAGATGATGATGATGATGATGATGATAAGCTAGGCAGGATCCAGGCTGATCACTATTTGCAAAATAACTCAATATGCTTCAGGAGATAAATCAAGTGATTTTGGGTGATGACACTCTTCTCCATGACTCAGTATTGAAACAATACATCTGCATTTACAGTGGTATCCTTCATGAAGAAAGGCAGGACACATCTGGGACTTGTCAGTTGGGAAACATTTTTCAGAATGAAGTGTGCTGGTTTTAAAATAACATGATAATATCTCAGATTCCTATAACTTAAAAGGAATTGGAAAAAACATCTTCTTTTTGTTATAATTAACTCCACCTTCTGTTTAGTGAATTTCATCCTTATTAAATCAAGTGCCCTTGATTGTTTTCTTGAGTTTTTCCACTTAGTAATAGAGAGAGGAAAACCAGTGAAAAACAAATGAACATGGTTGTAAAAGAACAGTAATTAGCAGGGAGACTCAGGTGCAAAGGTACTATCAGAAATGATTTATAAGTCCTTTTCTGAAGTTGGTTAAACACCAAGTTGACAGAGTCCCTTTAATTATTAATGGACAATTCCCTGGCATTAGCCAAATACACATAAAATCATTGTATACATAGAACAAAGGCCTGGCCCTTCTCATCTAAGAAGCTCACCTGAGGCATCCAGAATATTTTCTGAGTTCTCAAAAAATGATAGCAGGCAGAGAAACGCTCATATCCACCTTTCAGGATGCGAACTGGGTGATGAGTAAACTGCTCTAAGACTCTGGCACACTGGATGGCAGTGCCTGCTTCAGCATCTATAGACATAAAAAAGCATGTTTTCTGAAGGGAAACGACAAGGAGGCTAGACTTAGAGTGCCTGGGCTGAAATCCTAGCATCGCTGATGTCAATGGTGACAATTCCTTTAATTATAGAGAGGCCAGCTCTGAAGGACCCCAAGGGAACTGTTAAAAGTTACACTAAACTCCCCAGACACTGTTGCTGTACAGTAACAACTAGGGACATCCTGTATGCCCTGTGCACCTGTTGTCTGGAGAGCTACCTTTTTCCTATTGTTCCTTCAGGTCCTTTTTTTTAATGGGGAACATGACTATTCTTCCTCTGGTGCCTTTGTAGGTCTAGGTACTATTTATCATCCTGTTAATTCTTTGCGGAGCACCCTGCAGTGAAACAAATTATAAGGAAAAACTACTATTCTAAGTAATTTATGTTAGGCCAGCAAAGAAAAGGCAGAGAAGAAAGAGGGAAGTGCTCAGGATAAAATTCCCTTAGTTGATGTTATGACCTGGTGGAGGGGGAGAGGAGTGTGGGGATTCAGATTTTACCTGCAGATGCTTAAGTAAAATGCCTGACTTTGCTCACAAAAATAATTTCACTTATGTTAAGGACATACTTAATTAGTTGCTGAACTGAGATCATTGGCCCATTGAAAAACAGGACTGGAAGGGATCTTATGAGGTCATCCAGTCCAGACTCCCGCCCAAGGCAAGTCCTATTTTTTACCGTGATAATGTAAAGAGTTTTTTTATTACCTTCAGGTTAATAGTCAAATAAAAAGACTCACTTTTGGAGCATGAAGAACTAGATTCATCTGTAGAGCTGTCATCAGCAGATTCAGTCCCTAAAAAGCAACAAGCAGACAGAGTCAATAGCATCTGAACCTGGAAGAACAGTCTAATTTCTACTTGAAACAAGAACTTTATAAGTACAACATTTTCAGATTGGAAACTAAGCCTGCCTGAGTTCCCTGAAAGCAGATCTGCATTTGTGAAGTCTAGGACAGAATGTATGAAAAACAAAGAGGCACATCACATTAAAAAAAAGAAAGGCAGGTGCAACTGAATGTTCTTGTTAACCAATCTGAAATGGGTATATCTGATAAGGGTAAATGAGGAATAAAAGTTATTCACATACCCGGACAATGGGTTTGATAAGGTTGTAAGTATCTGTCTCTAATCAGTAAACATACCTTCTTCATCCTCCTCATAATCATAATCTTCCAAGGAGCTGGTTTTGCCATCATACACAACACAATACTTAACGCACTCCAGCTCAGCTGATTCAGGTAGCAGGTATTCTCCTTTGGGACTCTGGTAAAACCAGAGAAAAATCCCATCACAAGAGTGCTTCCCCATTTTTAACATAGAAATAACTCTAGTAACTTCTTTCAAGTTATGACTGAAGAGTTATAGTTCTCTTCTGGCTATCAGGAAATCAAAGCAAAAAGGTTCACCCAGGCCAAACACCCCATTCGGTTAGTAGTGTTAAGACAGGACAGCTTTTTTAGCCAACGGCAAACAAAGGAGTGATGTGACTATCATCACATCTAGAGCCTTTTTGACTCTTTGATTTGCGCAACTAGGTATGCAACTAATGGCATTCTTCAACTGCAAGGTGCACTGTGCAAAGTGCACAAGTCCCGTTATTGGGAATTGTGTGTCTAACTCCCTTAAGTGGTTTTGTAAGCCTCAAACTTGATAAAAAGTCAACACTTCAGAATTTTTCATAGGACTCCAAAACTTAGAGATGAAAAAGGTCATCTTATCCTGTCAATATGGTAGATTCTTTAGTGCTTTGCCTTTATCTACTATTAAATAATTTAATGTGGATTAGGATAGTTCCCTACCTGTTTAGGCTAATGCTGTCTCACTCCAAAATGCCAAATCCTAGAATTACAGCCTGTGGGCGCATCCACACATGCAGGCACGTGCACTCGCAGGAACTCAAATAGGAGCAGCACAAATTTGTGCCAGGGATTTTTGCCTCAGTGCACATGCCTGGAAATGCACTCTGGTGTGGGGCAAGTTGTGGCACTTGGGGCAAAAACCCCCTGCCCAGCTCCTCCCAGATCTGCAGCCAAGGGGAACTAGAGTCTGCAGCCAACACCTATGTTGGCCCCAACAATATAAAAAGCTGCCCTGGCGAGCAGCTCGGGGAGCTTCTGAAACCCAGCCAGTTGGTATCTAGGGACACTAGCACCTTGTGCCAGCTGGACTGCTGAAGCAGCCCTAACTCAGAGTGGTCCCTGCACACTCTACAGCAGTCTGGCAGTGGGGGTTGCTGCCTGGCTGTGACCTGCTGCCACCTGTAACAGCATCCACCCCCTTGGACCTGCAGCCCCAAGGCTGCATGTCTGCCACACCTGGATGGGGTGCCCCCGCTCTGCCATTTGGGCAGCTATCGCCCAGATGTGTTCCCTGCAGTGGCCCACTTTGAACTGTCAAAGCATGTCCTCTTGGCCCCAAATGGCCAAGAGGTCAGCCACCTTGTCTGCCCTCCAGCTGGGTCCCCAGTGCTGGCCCTGGACAGGGTCCTTTGCCCGGGTCTCACCACTTGTCTCACCAGCAGAGATCCTGTTGTTCCCTGTTTAAAAATTGCAAATTTTCTGATAAGAAACCCAAATTCTCTCATTAAAATACCCAAAATAGTGTTCTTTTGCTATTAAAATGAAACGTTACTATATAGAGAGAGATCAGTCAGGCAATGTTTTATTGATATATTTACAAGTTTAAAGCAATTTGGAAGCCTACCAGTGGCTCTATCATCATAATAAAATAAATTCTAAATATCTATATGCTTTGGCATTTACTTTGGGGGGTTTTTGTCAGAAAAATCAGAGCTGCCCCTACCCCTTTTGCTCGTGGACTGCCCCCTCCCCTCCACAGGGCCCACAGCTCCCCCACACAAGGTCACAGCCTCCTCACAGGGTCCACAGCCCCCCCCACCTCGCCCACAGGACCCACAGCTCACCCTCACAATAGCAGCGGCTGTGGGGTGCTCAGGGCCTGCTGTGGCCAGAGCCTCCCCCCATGGCATGGCTGGCCCCAGCCACTTCAGAACCAGCACCTGTGCCGCTTGTTGTGGGTCTGGCCCAGTGTGGTGCAGTGCGGCATGGCACAGTGCTGTGCACCTTCAAGTAGCCCTGGGCCACTCGGGTTGTCACCCAGGGCCTGGCCTTGCTCAAAGAGACAGCATGTCATGCTGGGCCAGGTCCTGCCTCCATGGAACTGGCCCGGCCTGATGGCACACAGGGCCCATAGAGGCAGGACCCGGCTGGCCGCAGTGGGCCCTGAGTACCCCATGGCCGCTGCTGCTGTGGGTGTAAGCTGTAGGCCCTGCAGGGGACCCATCCTCCCTGACCAGCCCCCCCTACTCCCACACAACCCCCCCACATCCACAACCCCACCCCTGCCCCCACAATCCCCTCCACCCCGAGTCCTAGTTACCAGGGACAGTGCCCAGGTCATAGCCTTGTGCCACTCCTACTTGCCCCGCACACGAACACAGTGTGCTAGGGCAGCATGGGGCACCATATAGACACTCCGGCCTGATGCCAGAGCATCTCTGAAGGTCCAAGCACTGGCTTGCCTCAGGGCACAGTGGGGAACTGTGCTCTGTGCCGCTTTTCTCTGGGGGGATTTCCAGGTATCAAATTTTGAGTCCGTGCTGCAAATATGCAGTGTGGGGACTATCTTTTCATTCTCAGTGTGCCTCTTATACCGTCTCAAACTGGTTTGAGACACTTCAAGAGGAACATGCACGCTCATCTGGATGTGCCCTGTGGGTGCGGCTACACTTGCACTTTAATACACATTAGCCTATTTTAATGTGCATTAAAGCATTATTTAAAACCTATGCTACATAGTTAATGTGCATTAAGCATCATTAAAAACCATGCTCTTTAGTGCTTAGTACCTCACAAAAAAGGGTGCCTACATATAAGCAGGGAGACTGCTTCGAGACACTGTAATTCCAGCGCATCAGAGCAGATTCAATTAATCGAGTCTGCTGGGGTCGGTCCCTTCCCCCCCCCCGCCCCCCTCCCGCGTCTTGGGTATCAACATCCCCCCCGTGCTTCAAAATGGCAGTGGGGGCACTTTATCTAAAGTTCATTCAATGAGTTTTAGATAAAGTGCGCCCGTCACCATTTTGAAGTATGGGGACGTTAATACACAAGATGCTCCAGGCACTTTAATTAGAGTGGCTCTCACAGCATCCTCCTCCCCTCCCCCACTCCTGGAGCATGTGTATAAATGCCCAGAGGTGCAAGATTTAATGCGTATTAACTAAAGTGGTTTAATGCACGTTAAGACACATCCTGTGACTCTTTCCTGAACCAGAGTATTCAGTCACTGGGTTTGATCTATGTCTGCTAAGATATGGGTGTGCAAAATGCCCTTCAGATGAGAAGTAGGAGTTGCTGCTCTAAAGAAATAGTCCCTCAGAGAAGCAGACACTAGGCTTGCATTGGTGCTTTCTACTGCAGAAAGGCAGTTTTAGCTTGCACTCAGGGCTCGCTGGGGTCATGTTGGTGGCATTGTCTTGGTGACACACAATTAGAATATTCCCTCCTAGCCAGAAAAACAGAGCATGGAAGACAGCATGCACAAATTATATATCTATTTGAAAACATGGCTTACTTGTTTAACTCTTCTCGCTGTAATCACATGGCTTTCATTGTACTCATGCTTTCTACGGGCATCTGACAACAACAAAGAACAGAATGTGAATGCCTTACAAAATTCCTGGTAGTGCTGAAGCAACATTGTAGGCATGATGGTCCAGGAATTATGCACCTCAGAACTAAAGAAGAGTGCCTTGCATTCAAAAGCTTGTCCAACTCTATTCTAACTACATGCAGCTGGTCTAATAAAGATATTACCCTAAGAAATTCTTGCTTCTCACATTATTGAGTTTGGGTACTACAGAATCTGGCTGCCAATGATGTTCAGGCACTGACTTCAATGAAAGAAAGAAATGGCTTATTTAAATAGAGTGCAAAGAGCTCTACAAATTTCACAGTTAGATACCCATCACACGCCAAGTCAGTGGCCAATGCAGGTCTCCTGATTCCCAGTACATTTCCCTTTCCCCTAGATCCTGCTGTGTCTCACTTTTCACGGACAAACTTAGGGGAACAAATATTTCAGAGACACATGGAAAATGTGATCTTACTCTCAAAAGTAACCGAATATATGACTTCAAGAGCTTCCATGTTTAGTCTATCAGTTCACTTTCAGATCAAATCAGTTCAGAGGCAAAAAGCTATTTATTGGGCTCTCAGCCTTGTGTACTCAACTTCAGAGCTGATAATTGAGCCACATTATGTCTCTCACATATCACCACCAATAAGAAAGATCCTGCATGACCAGAATGTAATGTTCTTGCAGTGAGGTTGAACAGAAATAATGCAGAGCAGGATTTGGCATAGAAGTTTGAACTTAGTAATGACACAAACACCAGACCAGAATCCAGCTTTCTTTTAAGGCTGAAAAACAGAAAGGAAGTCTCATGGTATGGATCTGTATGGTATGTAACTCATATGCAAGTGGGGTGGATCAAAGTGAAGTAGCAGCTAACATAAAACAGGGAAGCTCTCCTTCATCTTAAACTGTCTTACACCTTCTGCTAATTGCTTTTTCTGCCATATTTATCCACATAGCGTGTAAGTTATGACACTCTCCACCAACTTCAAGACACAACATTCATATTTTTAATTACATAATCTCTGAATTTGGTACGGAAAGATTAAGTGGTTTGCATAAGAATACCGTGTCAGTAGCAACGGTCACAGTGGGAACTCGGCTTTTTCCTGAATTCCAGTCCGCAAGATCATTCTGCCTGTTCTGTCTTCATTGTAAATAAGGGTGTGTTTATTACACTAAAATAGTTATTCTGAGATAGTCATCTTGATGTGAAATGCTTGCAGAGATTGTACCTTATGTAATGGGGCCCAGCCCTGTCACTGTGGGAAGAAGCACGCCCAAAACAGATGCAGCTGTGCCACAGCCGCATGGACTGGCTGGAAGTCCACAGAGGGGTGCAGTGGCAGTTGACAGTTCCAGCTGGGGAAATGTCCCCAGCTGCGGGCAGTCAGGAGCCCTACCACCCGGACAGGGTGCAGGGAGCTAAGAGCAGCCAGCAGCGGCTGCATGGGGCTGGCTGGGGTAGAAGCAGGCAAGCAGATTTTCCCTCACCTGGCAAGAGCTCTGCAGTGAGCCTGAACCCAGACCAGGGCTGCTGGGAGCACACTGGACTCCCCACCCAGAGCGAGCAGCAGGGACCATAAATAATGAGCACAGGTAAGTGCAACCTTTTGCATTGACCTTTTTATTGATTTAAGTTTCACATTTGTGGACCCTGGGCACAGAGCCCAGGGGCCCTGGGGAAAGCCTGTGGTTCCAGTGGTGCACCCCAGCCAGCTGCCTGGGGAGGCCAGGGTCTGGATCAGTGGGTTGCCAGCAGACCCCCTGCAGCTAGAGTAAAAGGGGTCAGGGGGCCAGCAGCACGCCTAACCCAACACACCCAGCAGTGGCCCTCAGGGACTGTGGCTGCCTTGGCTGTTCACAGTTGGTGCTGTGACTTGAATTTGAACTGAGGTTGTTGTGAACAAGGGTTGGCTGGAGCCCAGTCTTGACTGCAACCATGGAGCAGGTGATGTAGCTCCTGGTGCAGCAGCAGGTGGTAGCAGCCAAAGAGACCAAGCAGCAAAAGCCCACCTGGCTGGCCTAGTGCAGCTGCAGGTACAGCTGAGGGAGTCAACACCCCAGCCAAATATATGTCCAGCCTCCTCTTGAAGACCCCCAAGGTAGGAGAGAGCACCACCTCCCTTCGGAGTCCATTCCAGACCCTGGCCACCCTAACTGCAAAGTAGTGTCTCCTGATGTCCAGCCTGAACCTTCTCTCTAACAACTTGTGGCCGTTATTCCTAGTAACCCCTGGTGGTGCCCAAGGGAACAGAGCCTCACCCAATTTCTGCTGGTCCCCACCGGTGAGTTTGCAAACGGCCACCAGATCGCCTCTCAGCCTTCTCTTGTGGAGGCTGAATAGATTCAGGCCCTTTAGCCTCTCCTCGTAGGGCCTGCCCTGCTGCCCCCTGATCGTGCGAGTGGCCCTCCTCTGGACCCCCTCAATGCTAGCCACATCCCTCTTGAAGTGCGGCACCCAGAACTGGACGCAGTACTCCAACTGTGGCCTGACCAACACCACATAGAGTGGAAGCATCCCTGGACCTGCTTGTGGTGCATCTGTAAATGCACGACAAGGTGCGGTTAGCCTTGCTGACTGCTTCCTCGCATTGGCGGCTCAGGTTCATCCTGGAGTCAGCAATGACTCCAAGATCCCTTTCTGCCACTGTTTTGACAAGAGGGGTGTTCCCCAGGCTACGGGTGTGTTGCTGGTTCCTTCTCCCTAGATGCAGTACCCTGCACTTGTCTGCACTGAATTCCATCCTATTCTCATCTGCCCACCTCTGTAACCTTTCTAGATCTAGCTAGATTCTGTCCCTCCCCTCCAGCATGCCCACCTCGCCCCACATCTTGGTGTCATCAGCAAATTTGGACAGTGAGCTTTCCATACCCACATCCAGATTGCTGATAAAGATGTTGAACAGTACAGGCCCCAGGACCAAGCCCTGGGGGACTCCACTGCACGCATTGCTCCAGCTCAAAAACAATCCGTCCACCACCACTCTCTGGGTGTGACCATCTAGCCAATTTGTCACTCATCTGACTGTGTAGGCATCAGTGCTGCAGTCACTACAAGTGACTACCAGGGGAGTGTGGAAGATCATCTGGGGAAAAGAACCAGCCCCCAGATAAGACCTTGCTCCAGTAGAATAGATGGAGTACACGTTTAGTGATGGGCTGCATCCATGGGAGATGGGGCACTCAAAAGAAGGCTTCTGCATTACAGTTGAGGTCTGCCTGGAAGGCTAGCGGGTGGCTGCTTTGGTGGACACTGGCTCCATGTGGACAGTGGTCCGACAAGAGTTGGTGTGGGATGCAGATTGCTGCCAGGCAATGAGCTGGAGCTGGTCTGCCTCCGTGGCAAGGCCCAGACCTACAAAAGATCCTAGGTACAGCTAACTGTGGAAGGGCACACCCACCAAGTACTAGCATGCCTAGTCAGGCACCTGGCTCACCCAGTGTTGTTAGGACAGGATCGGCCCAGCCTGTGGGAATTGTTGGGCATGCTCACTCAGTGGAAGGCACCCTAGTGTAAACCGAGGCTGCGGGTTCCTAGGGGAATCTCAGCCAAACATGAGTTTTGGAAGCCTGACCCACATTTGGGAGACCAACATGGACTGGCAACAGGAACTGGAGATGGGACAGTTTGTGGTAGAGCAGTCCCTGAAGATGGATTCAGACGGGTATATGAAGGAAGCATCACCCCAGTGGAGGAAGAGGTGGCACAACCTGATCTAGTACGAATGATACCCCAATTTGAGGTAAAGGGGCAGGGAGGAGGGTGTTGCACCAAGTAGACCATGGGCAGGGGCTAAGAAATGAGGTCTCTCAGCTCCTAGTCCTGAAGAGGTGCTGCAGAGCCCTTGTAAGAATTACCCATGAGCTCCCTACTGGGGGCCATGTGATGGAGGTAAAATCAAGAAGTGCCTTTTAGATATGTTTTTTGCCTGGGGATCCAGTGGGAGGTAGGGCAGTGTGGCAGGGCACTGTTGGTGCCTGCCACTTTAAGATCAGAGCCAAACAGCCAGCAGGTGCCTGATTCCCCCAGCCATTTTAGATCCCTGGCTGCCTATATAAATAATTCAGTTGCCTGCTGGCAGGCCAGGCAGTAACATTGCCTGGCTGTGAGGCTTCATATATCATTCTGCAGGTAAGGGAGGAGCTATAGGGGATGGCTTGGAGGCTTCTGGTCCTGGACATGACCTAAAACTGCACCCTGCTGGGAATGGGTGGCCTGGTGGGAATCTCAGTGGTGCTGGAGCCCCCAGGAAATGCCAGGCCAGTTCCCACCCCAGTGAAAAGTGGGTTGGGGAGCCTTAACCCCAGCCCCTACACCCTGCTACTAGGGCCCAGAAGGCAGACCCCAGAGGAGAGAGCGGGGCTACAGACTCAGACCTGATAGAGAGTACCCTCAACTGGTCAATGCTGGGGCTAGGACCAGAATGGTCAAAAGGGCCAGGAGGTCACCATGGCCACCATGAGGGATGCCCAGAGCTAAAAGGGCCTGGGGTTTTCAACTGGCCTTGGAGGTGAGGCCAGGGCCTGTATGGCCAAAAGTCCTGGGGGGACCACACCTGAGAGGGGAAAATAGCCTGAATGAAGGCGGGGTGGGCTGTCAGAATGGAGGGATCTTAGAGGGGTCCTGATTAGAGGAGTCTGGGGCCCAGTGTGGGGCTGGCAAGATTAACATCAGCAGATGCCATCTGTGAGGCATGGGCTCCTGTGTAGGGGAGGTACGGAGCCGCAGATAGTGCCCCCTGGTATCAGGGCAAGAAATGGGCTGCCTCCCGCCTAGTTAAGATTGTTAATTAATTAATTAATAACAAGGCATGGCAGGAAAGAAGGCGGGCAGTTGGCCCAGAAACAGGTGGGCAGACCAAAGGTAAATCGGCCCCAAGAAGACCCCCTGTTACAGGCAGTTTTGCCAGTCCTGCCCAGAGTGCCAACTAGCACACTCAAACTGTCCCCCAAAGGCCCCACTGGTTGCCATGCTGCTCATGGAAGAAGGCTTTGAATGGGTGGCCGTGGACATCATGGGGCCATTGCCTCAATGTAATGCAGGGTTCCAATACATTTTGGTTCTGGTGGATAACGCCACCTGATATTCAAAGGTGGACCCCATAAGGACAGTGACCATGGGCAAAGTGGCAAAGGAACCGCTTAAGATATTTACCCATATGGGCCTGCCGAAGGAATATTAACAGATCAGGGCAGCAATTTTTTGGCTCAGGTGTTCAAAGAGTTCTGTGCTATGTTAAGAATCTGGCATCTTCGAACATCCATTTACCTCTTAAACAGATGGGCTGACTGAATGGTTCAACCAGACCCTTAAGAGTATGCTTAAAAAGGATGCCAGGTGAGATGCGCAGAGGTGCGATAAGCCCTAATGTTTGCTTACCAAGAAGCCGCCCAGAGTACCACTGGGTTTTCACTATTTGAGCTATTGTACAGCCACCACCCCTGGGGAATTCTGGATTTGATCAAAGAAGGTTGGGAACAACAGGAAGGGTTGGCATGAAGCCTAGTAGCACATGTGCTGGAGATGAGGGAGAGGCAAACAGCCCAAGGTAGGCAGGCTGTCAAATACAATCAATGGGCATGCAAGGGGCAGTTCAATGAGGGTGATCAGGTACTGCTACCTGATGATACCACCAGGCCATAAAATTGGAGGCAACGGACATGCAAGGTGATATGACAGATGGGCCCAGTGAACTATGAGGTATGGCAGCTGGGCAGGCATAAAACCCAGCAGCTATACCATATTAACCTCCTAAAGAGGTGGGTGGATAGGGAGGCCCTGTTTGTTGCTGTAAAGGGGTGGGGGGGAGGGACCCCGAGCCCAGAATCAGACAAGTTTAGTCTGGAAGTGCCAGAACAAGGCTCAGCATGGCCTGTCAAGATGGGTGGGAGGGCTGACACACATGCAGCAGCAAGCAGCCCAGCTGGTAGAGCAATTCAGAACAGTATTTTCAGACCACCTGGGGAAAACTCAATGGGTGGAACACCAGATGGAGACCCCACCAGGTGCTAAAAAAGATTGTACGGGAGGACTGGTGGCAGATCCGCTAAAAACTCCAGGAAACTGTGCACCGGGAGGTCACCTAGATGCTAGCGGATGGGGTGGTAAAAGAATCTAGAAGCACCTGGTGAAATCCCATCAGTATGGTCCCAAAAAAGGATGGGAGCATGAGGTTTTGCATTGATTTTAGAAAAGTTAACAGCAGTGTGCTTTGATGCTTACCCCATGCCTCGGGTAGAGGTCTTGCTGGAATGGATGTGGCGGGAAGGGGGCGCAGTTTATCTCCACCATAGACGGGGTACTGGCAAATACCCCTAGGAGCAAACACTCAGGAGAAAACTCCACTTGCCACTCCATGGGGGCTTTATGAACTCATTCAGATGCTGTTTGGCCTACATGGAGTGGCAGCAGCATTCCAGCACCTGATGGATAAGGTGTTGGCACCTCATTGGGGATATGCCACTGCATATATCAACAATATGGTAGTGTACTTGGAGACCTGGGAAGAATACCCATGACATCTGATGGCAGTGTTAAAAGGACTACAAGCCACAGGTCTGATGGCCAACCCAAAGAAAGAGGGCAACAGGACACCCACTATTAGGGTTTCTGAGTGGGGGGGGATACAACCATTTGTGGATAAGGTGCAGGCCCTAAGGGATTATAACGTGCCATGAACAAAAAAACAAATGTGGTCCTTTCTGGGGCTGGCCAACTATTACTGCTGCCTAGTACCTTGACTTTCAGATGTATCCAGAAGCTGGATTTTGACCAAAGTAGAAAGTTTTACAGCCATCAAGTCACAGTCATTATAACAAAAATTACCTTTTCAGTAAGTGAATATAAAAATATACATCTGCATTCTTGTTCACTTACCCAATAGGCAGAGATAGTTTGGCTCAGTTAACCTGGTGAGGTTCATGGATTGGTTCAAGATATTGTAAAGTTCAGTGGGTTCACAAAGAACCAATCCTGCCATGTTGCTGGGTGGATATAATAATGAACAATCAAAATGTTCCAAGAAGGCGAGTCCTTGACAATCTAAATAATATTAAAAAATCACTTTTTTTTATATGTTATATTTCATCCATGAATGAAAACAATCACTTCGGACCCTGGCTTGTCCTTTGGGCCGTGTGGGATATTGAATCCATGAGGCAGTGATTCTCAACCAGGGTGAAGATTATTTTAAGCGGGCTGCAGGAAGTGTGAGGCGATAAACAAATACAGGCAGACTCTGGCTTCAGGAGTGAGGAGATAAGCAGAGGGAGGCAGGTTCATGCTCCCCCACTACCTGCCACTCTGTAAGGACATAAGTCCTGCAATTAAGAAATTAGCTTTTGAAATGGGGTGCTGCTCAGTTCCCCAAAGTGACACAGAGCGCCGCCTCGAGTCTGAAAAGGTAGAGAACCACTGCCGCAAGGACTGCAGGGGCAGAGGCCTTAACAGAGAGAGAAGAGGCCAGAATTCATCCTGAAACACACTGTGGAAGATGAAGATGGCCCGTCACGCTCAGAGCGTCTGAACCCGCCTGCGTGAGCCGGGCAGGAAATGAGAGAGAAGGATCCGGCTGTCAGGAGTCTTCGGTTATATTTTCTCAAAATGGTTCTGGGGGGTAAATGCCCTCTGTGAAGGATCTCGCTACTCAGGGCTGCTCCTGGGTGGTGCCGAGGGCGGGTGCTCAGCAGGACAGGCCCAGGCGCCTTCCCCAGGTCGCTGGCACCTGCACTGCACCTGTACTGGTGCCTCTGCCCTGCCGCTCCTGAAGCAGCGGTCGCCATGGCAACTCCCTCCTATGCCATCCTCAGCGCCGGTTGCTATGGCATCTAGCATCGGTTACCATAGCAACTGGACCAACCAGGGG
The DNA here is from genome assembly GCF_000455745.1 of Alligator sinensis. Taxonomy (NCBI): domain Eukaryota; kingdom Metazoa; phylum Chordata; order Crocodylia; family Alligatoridae; genus Alligator; species Alligator sinensis. The sequence continues at coordinate 835,415 of NW_005842613.1, read as the reverse complement.
CCTGGCACCTCTTTCCCCGGGGCGTCCACTGCCCTGGCCGCGCAGGAGGCGATCGCTGGCGGAAGGACCGGGCACCGGGGGCGGAGCGCCCCCCCGAGGCTGGCCGGTCGGCCGGCCAGGCCCACCCCCACCCCAAGCCCAGCCCCAGGCCCGAGCTCACCGCCCGGTTGCTACGACACGCGCTCAGCGGTAACCTAGGCTGACGTCAGAGGGGAAGACAGGCCCTCTCTCCTGCAACTCTCGCGATGTCTGGGTGGGAGGTCTCTCGCGGCATCTCGCTCGGGGCCTGCCG
>NW_005842613.1:818926-835090 GCF_000455745.1 Alligator sinensis | reverse complement strand
GCGCGGGCCCCGCCGAGCCGCCTGTGCCCCGGGCCGGGGGCGCTGCTCGGAGCCGGCGGCTGCTTCTGCCCCCCCGGCCCTGGCCTTCCCGGCCGGGGGTCCGAGGCCGCAGCTCCCCTCCGGCCCCTTCCCGGGGGTCTGCTCCTGGGCGGGTCGCGGGCGGGGCAGAGCTGCACTGGGCCCTTCCGTTACTCGACGTAGCAAATCGGTGCGGCCGCTGCGAGCCCGGGTCCCGGGGCAAGCGCCTGCCCCGCTGGTAGGAAGCCTGGTGGGCCCCTTCCTCAGCAGATGCCGTGGCCTTATTTCCAGCTTGTCGCAGGGAGCTGTTTGCCCGTTACAGATGGGCAGAGCCACTTCCGTGCTGGGTTTGAAAGAAAGGAGATTTAGGCTCCCAGTGCCTCGTGATTCTTACTGGGAGTCGGACATTTCATCTCTCTTGCTGACTTGAAAGCCCCAGTAAGCCCTTCAAGCTGTGTGACTGGATGATGGATGTCCGTACCTGGTGGTAGGGGCATAGGAAAGCGGGGCTGGAAGTGGGGCTCCATGAGAGCACCTAGCCCAGCCCTCTGCTCAGGGCAGGATCATCCCTGACTAAACCGTCCCAGACAAGTGTCTGTCAAACCTGCTTGCGAAAACTTCCAGGGATGAAGGTTGCACGACTTCTCTTGGGCTTGACCCCCTGCGTTGTCAGAAACTTCCTTCCCGTCTCCACCCTAGACTCCCCGCTGTAGCCTGAGTCTGTGGCTCCTCGTTCTGTCGCCTGTGGCCAGAGAGATTAGTCTCTCTCCATCCTCTCTCTCTTTGTCCTTCAGATATTTGATGATTGTTATCCAATTCTTTCTAGGTCTTCTTTTCAGACTGGATAAGCCTAGTTTTTTCAGCCTTTCCTCTTAAGCCTTGCTTCCCAGGTAAAGGGGCAGTGGTTCTGATGTTGCAGGGCAAGTGAGGTCTGGCAACAAATCTTTCCCTTGTGCACACACTTGCTTTTTATTGGTATATCCAGGCAGGCTCTGAGAGAGCTTCTGGGCAACATGCTTAATGCAAGGAGAGGTCTTGTCTTCTGAGGGTTCTCCACTCGCATCTGGTTTCTGGATGGACTCAACGATGCCTGCAGGTGGAATCGTGGCAGTTTGGTGATTCAGTGAAGGCTTGGTATGCAGTTAATTCAGTGCCTTGTTTGGGGAAACATTAGGATAATCTCAAATGAGTTCTTCAAAATGTCTAGGAATTTTGAGATCCTTGCAGTTGGGAGAGAGCCTGCAAAAAGCTCATGAGGGAAGGCCTCAAACTTGTTCTGGGAGGAACCAGAGGTTGCCTCTAAGAATAGAGGCTCTGGACTGGGCTCCCAAGTGAGGTGGTGCTCTCTCCTACCTTGGGAGTCTTCAAGAGGAGGCTGGACAGATATTTGGCTGGGGTGATATGACTGTGGCACCCATTGTTGCTCGGGGCAGAGGGTCAAACCTCATGATCTGTTTAGGTCCCTTCCGAGCCTAAGCACTATGAAACTGAAATAGAATTTAGCCTCTTGATTCATTCAGGGTGAAATACAGGCAGTCCTCGAGTTACAACGTTTCAAGTTGCAACCTTTCACACTTACAACATTTATAAATTGACACCTTTTTCCAACTTTATGATGTCAGTTTCAACTTTACAATGCTTGATCTAATGCAATGACATACCAGCAAACAAGTCCGCTGCATCACTCATCTCCCTGGAGAACATCTGTCCAAATTTCCTTGGACACTTTCTTTAATAAAGCAGATAACACTCCAGAAAAACCTGCAACCAAGACTCCTGAGAAGACTCCAGCTGAGAACCCTTCAAAAAGTCTGGGGAAAGTCACCTCAAAGAAGTCCTTCCAAGTCCATATGATTTCTATTTGCAATATAAATACATTAATGTAGCTATATTGCTCACCTATAATTAATTGAGTATAACATTCTAGGGTATTTTTGGTGAAAATAGGATATTGGTTCAGGAACCAATCCCCCATTTATAACATTGTTTCTTATGAGAACATTGGTTCCGAAATGCAACGTTTTGACTTACGGCATGATTTTCAGGAACCAATTGTTGCAAGTCCGAGGACTGCTTGTATGGGTATTATAAGCATTTGGTTCCAAAAGGTTCTGGGTTAAAGCTAGGCATGAGGAAATTCCTCTGGCACAGAATAAGAGAAAAGTAAGGCTGAAAGGGACTTCCTGAGGTCCTAAACCTACCCACTAAACCAGTGGTTCTCAGCCTTTTTAGATTGAAGGAACCTTTCTTTCAGCTCAAGGCACCTCTTGGAAAATGCCAGCTCTTTTTTCCCCTCATTTTTTGACTACAGAAAAATACTTGAGCAATTCTGTTGCAAAGAACTGAAAGACCACAACAGGACAGAATATTTTTAACACCATGTATCCCTCTTTGAAATCTCTGGTTTTATCTTGTGAATCAGGTTTGCACACCTAAACCATCTGATTTAAGTGTCTGTCTAGCCTGCGCTTGGAAATGTCCAGGTATGGAGATTCCAGAGCTTTGCTAGGTAACCTGTTCCAATGTTTGACCACGCTTCTAGGGAAGGTTGGATATCCAGAAGAAATTTCTCCTGCTGGAATTTGAAACCATTGCTTCTAGTACTGTGCCCTGTGGCCACACACAGAATAATTTAATCTCCATCCTCTTTATGATCACCCTTCAGGTATTTGAAGAATGTTATCAAATTCGTTCTCGGTGTTCTCTTCTCCAGACTAAGTAAGCCTGGTTATTTCGGCCTTCTTAAGTCTTGCTTCCCAGGTAAAGGGGGCAGTGGTCCTGATGTTGCAAGGCAAGTGAAGTCTGGCAACAAAATGAATTTTTCCTGGTTATCACTTCAGCTATATTTAAACTAGTTCCTAAAATGCCAGTGGAGAAATGAAAGAAACCCAACTTTTGCTGCTCAGTACTGTGTCACAAAAATATATAAAGACTTCATAAGCAATAATTATTGATGAGTATTCAATCTCTCCAGTTGAAGTAGGTGGTTTTTAAAATTGTGAACAGTAGTTAGGGACGATGGCAAAAGTAAGAACAAGACTGCATTCTGCAAAGTGGAAGTCTCCACTTCCATATTGAGTGGTAGCAGTGAGCTTAATGCCTCCAGGATCTATTTAAGGATCTGCATGTAGTTTTATGCCCTCTTTTTTTAAAATTAATTCTTAATTGGCAATTATTTGACTGCTGTTTAAGAGCATCCTTTTGTGTATCAGTGAAGTGCTTGCTAAAGGTCCAGAGTCAACTGGGTAATGGTGAATTATAGTCCTGCGAGAACAGCAAGGCAGTTCAGGGTTCTTTCTTCGCTGCCTTGTCAGTGTGCAGTCAACAGCACTTTTATCATCAGATGATAACTTTGCTACCATCCCAGAATCTCAGCTGGGAGTCTGTTTCAGAGGCTTTATCAGTTGACCAGAGCATGTCATTTTACCAGTTTCCTGCAAAGCTTGAGCTCTCTGCCATAGATGGGCAGTTCCTGTACACTGCATGTAGTTATTCTGTCCCAATTGCAAACTTTGTTATTCTAGAACTAAGATGTCATTTAAAATTGGCTCAACTTGTGGCATACAAAGTTACCTTTTATTTCTTGACATTAGAACACAGCTAGGCATTTCATTTGTTCTAGCTCCTCTGTCTGATCTTATTCTGAGGCTGTTCTCCAGAAGTGGTAGGAAAGCATGATACTCACTCTGTTTATGTAACTTTTAAAAAAAATTCCTACTAACATGCCAGACACTAAGATAGGCTTTAGCATCTAAAACTGGAAAATCTGCAAAGACAGTAAGTTCATAATAAGCAGAAATAAATCCAGAGCAGAGTTCTGGGTGGTACCTGTTTTGGAGAGAGAGATCCAGTTTGAGGACAGATAATCAATTGGGTATCTTCCTTTGCCTGAAAGGATCTGTAGGATCCTTTAAGTGTTTTTCCTGTATTTTAAACTGGTATTTTTCTTAAACTGGAAATACCTTGATGTCTTGTAGCCTGCTCCCCTGTCTTGGGGTAGGATCAAATATACGTGAAATATCCCTAATGTGAAATATATATATGAAGTTGAACACAATGTTTCATTGGCATACAAAAAACTAGAACTCTTAGTTCCAAAATGATACCTTGGTTCCAAAATGTTTCACTGATATATTTACAGCTTTAAAGCAGTTTGGAAGCCTATTAGTGCCTCAATCACTATAGTAAAATAAATTCAAAATATCTATAAATGTTGATGTTTGTTTTTTGGGGTTTTTTAGCATGGAAAATTAGCTCTTCCCACCCCCCTTCACTCACCGGGACACAGATCCAGGTGCGGGTGTTCCTCTTCCCCCCCCCCCCTCAGCCCCATTGATTCTCGCTCCCTACCCCTCACCTACCCCTGCCAGAGGGGGACTACAGGGGCAGGACCCAAGTCTGCAGCCCCCTGCAGCATACCTTGAGCCCCAGCTGCTGCCCACAAGAGGTGGCAACCTGGCTTCAGGTGTGTGGAGCCTGACTTCCACTCCCCCATGGGCAGCTCTGGCCCATGGGGAGGGGAGGTATGCGGGCTGACCGCTATGGGCTTGGGCTCCTTGCCCTGCTGTCCTCCCCAGGGCCTCTGCAGCCCAATGGACTGGACTGGACTGGACTTGGTGCAGCAGGGCAGAGCAGGACCAGGTGGAGAAGCTAGTTGCTACTGCCATGGAGAGGTGCCCCCTGCCTGCCTGGCAGCAGTGGGTGGTGCAGGGTTGTGCCTGCTGCTGCTGCAGTGGGCAGGGGGCACTTTGCCATGGCACTGTAGGTATTGCAGCAGCAGCAGCACTGAGCTTCCCTGCTTGGTCCTGCTCTGCCCTGCCCACTGGGATGCAGAGGCCCTGGGGCAGGACAGCAGGGCGGGGAACCCGAGCTCTACAGCAGCCAGCCTTCCTTCCCCACCCCAGATCTGTGGGGCATGTGCCCTCCCAAGAGTGTGCTCAGCAGTGGGGAGCCAGTCCTCTCCGCCCCCTGGATGAGCCGCATGGCCCCATCCCACTTCCTAGCCAGGCCCTGCAGCCACGCAGTCCAGCCCCAAGCCCCACGCGCTGCTTAGGCTGGGAAGCGGCCCCAGCCCTGCCCAATTCCCTCCCTCCTTTGCTATGGGGGCCTCAATTACCACACATACACACCCCTTCCCCACCCCCCCCCACTCACCTGCGGGGAGCTGTTCTCCAGGCTGCCTGGAGGCCATGTGCACGTGCATGTGTAAATGCACATAGTGCCCCCTGCCTAACTGGGACTCTGCCAGCCTGCAAGGGGAAACCTGTATTAACCCGCATTTTTCTTCTTTAAAGGAGAAAATCAGGGTTTTACCAGGTTTTGCCATCTCAAATGAAAAACCCAGTTCCCTGGTCATGAACATGACAGGGTGAGGGGGAAATAAGTTTAGTTTTGCATCCAGCTGTGCATGCAATTGCATATTGATTTTGTAACTGAAGGAGATTAAAGCTGGTGATTTAATGGAGCCATTGTTCAAGGCCGGCTAAAAATCTTTAAAGCATAATCCTCTTTCTGTTTCCACAGAACAGTGCCAAAGTGGCAGTACTTGGAGCTTCTGGAGGGATTGGCCAGCCACTTTCCCTTCTACTGAAGAATAGCCCCTTGGTGCGTGACCTCAACCTATATGATATTGCTCACACTCCTGGTGTTGCAGCTGACCTCAGCCACATTGAGACTAGAGCCAATGTCAGAGGTACTGTAAGTTTTATTGTAAATTATAGAGATGTGTTCAGAAAGGTTTTACATGTCCTGTGTAGGATACATACCACTATTCATATGAAGTAGGGCACTACTTGTTCTTCATGATAGACTACTCTTTGGCTATGCATATCTCACTGAAAATTGTTGTCTAATGCTCTAATGCAGGGGTGCTCAGCCTCCAGCCTGTGGGCCAGATCTGGCCTGTGATGCCATGTCCTCAGGCCTGTGGGGCTCCCCACAGGTCCAGAAACTTGGCGGCGGGAGAGTGGTAGGACTGTTCTTCTGCTACCATATCTCCAGACCTGCAAAGAACCCTGGGCTGTGTACACCAGATCTGGTGGCCAATCTCAGCTCACAGGGCTAGATGGTGGCAACAATTGGGCCCAAGGCCCAATCGTTCTGTAAAGGGCTGGAATGGGGTGGCATTAGGCCCTCGGGACCCAATCCTGGCATGTAGGGGGCAGTGCCAGGACCCCAGGGCCCAATCCTGGCATGTAGGGTAGGGAGAAGGAGGTACCAGGGCTTGATTAGGCCCACAGATGGGCTCCACACCACTCATCAGGCCTGTGGGGCCAAAACGTTGAGCATCACTGCTCTACTGTGAATGCTCACTTTGGTCACAAAGGTTGATTCAATAAAAATTGAAAAGCTTAAGCATAGCTCTTTGCTATCAGTGTATTATGAACCTTGATAAACTCAACATCATATGAAGAGTAGTTAATAGAATAACTCTTTAAAACTGCCTGCATGGATTCATGCTCTGATGACATCTCTAAAGGGCATTAATAATAGAAAAATCCCAGTGAAACTTTAGAATTCCTTTAAGATATACTTGCTTTTCTAGCTTGCATTTTATTTATAGGGACTTAAAATAAAAAGAAAGAAAGGGTTATTGATTACTTATGTAGGAGGTATAACTTGCGTTGATTCATAGGCTGTAATTGCAAACTATTTCTTTTCAGGACAGAGCTACTTAGGGGGCTGTAGGAGGGATTTAAACCTACCATTCTTGTTTCAAAAGGGTGAAATTAATATTAGTCAAGAATTCCATCCAGGGTACATCATTTGCTATTTGTTTGGCCTTTCATAATTTGTTACTATTAGATTAAGGCTAAATTTAAAGTCAGGATTAAGGTCCATTAATATAGTATCCTACTTTAGATCATATTTGGACAGCTGCTTAATAATAAGTTGTAAAAAGAGTAAAACCTGTAGCGATTTAATTGCAGGCTTCCTGGGACCTGAGCAGTTGCCAGACTGTCTGAAGGGCTGTGAAATTGCAGTTATTCCTGCAGGAGTCCCTAGGAAACCAGGTATGGGCTTCTTTTTTTATTAAGAATTATTATTTAAATTTAGCATTTGGATTATTGTGACTAAGGCATCAAAACACATAATTTCTCTGTTTAAATCTTGAATACCCTCAGCACATGGCTTTGTGCTTAAGACACTGAACAGACTTGGGTGATCTGGCTTCTATAACTGGTTGTAATACCATCCCTGTCTGATACTAGATGCATCAATTAATCCTTGTCTGCGTTCCTCTTCTCTGATGGATATAATTTCCTGCCTTGCAGGGGTGTATTTAAGGAAGCTACCACAATGAGGGGCCTGGGCTAGATTTAGGCTTATCATTTAAAAAACAAACCTGCATATGCTTTGTGCATAAAGTGGGACTTATGGTTGTTCCAGGAGCAACATTTCATTTTTATCCTGCTGGTAATTGGAACAAGGGACAAATCATGGGGAGTATTAAAAAAACCAAAACAAATAAACAAAAAAACCTCAATAATGTAGTACTGACACTTTTATAGCTCCTTCTCTAAGGATCTTTTAGCTGTACAAATACTTACAAAGGTTTATAACACCCCTGTGATTTACAATATGACCCTTACAAATAAGTAAAAATTGCTTGCTTTTTCCATAAGGTCATATAAAGAGTCTATAGTCAAGTAGGAAATAAAACCCAGAGCCCCGGACTCTAAATCTTATTGTAAACCTAATCAAAGAACATACTTAGGAGCGTGGAAGAGGGATGTTTCACACTGGTACAAGTATCAACCTGTTTCATAGCTGGCAGGTAATAATAAACAGACACTGCAGAGATGCAGGCCATATGAGTACCTGAATAGATAAATGAGGTAAAACATTACGTAGTAGGGGCAAATACTTGCTCCTTTCAGTGCTATTTGAGCATATTTCAATCCCCAAGTGGTATTTGTCCAGATGGATGTAGTACTAGTACATTTAGGCTGTCTGGACTTCCCCAGGTTATGACTGGAGGACCTTGCTTTCTCAGCAAGGTAATTAAGCCCTTTTTACTAGTGTGAAGCTTAACCCTTTCATAATCAAGGTTACTGTTAATGGAGCAACCTGGACCTTACCATTGATGGTCATGACTTGGCTCCTCTCAAATCAAGATGATTATCTGTCAAGAAATAAAAAGCAAGAAGCCTGGAGTTAAAAATCAATATGCTACTTCCTCCAGACAGTAGATTGCTTTTGATTGGGTCATCTGCTCAGTAATTGACAGACCTTGGCTAATAACTGGTAAAAGATAATTATTTTGACTTTCAGGTATGACCCGTGATGACCTGTTCAATACCAATGCCAGCATTGTTGCTAATTTGACGGCTGCCTGTGCAAAACACTGTCCAGAAGCCATCATCTGTATTATTTCTAATCCAGTGAGTATGAATATCCTGGAGACCCTGAACATATAGTGTAAAACAGTGTTTCTCAACCCGTGGTACACAGGAAGGGGGTATGCGGGTGCCATGTTTTGAGTTTGGTCCATCCCCCCCCGCTCGGCAGGTTGCACTTTGCCTGTTCGAGCCGTAAGTTCTGGCTGCTGCTGCATCTAATGTGTTGGGGCTTTCACTCCCCAGCGTCAGTGTGCCAGGGGACAGGGAGGGGGCCCCCTGCGCAAGCTGCCTTGCCCTGGGCCGTTGTCTGTGAGGAAAAAGTGGGACTCGGCTTGCGGTAGCAAAACCGGAAATACCACAGTGGAACTTCTGGTTTCGCTTTTGCCACATCAGTCAGCAGGTGGTATGGAAGGTACCAAAGGTTGTGAACCAGTGGTGTAAAACAAGGCTGGGGGGTGCTTAGAATTAAACTGATTAATAATCCAAGAATAGGCATATACTAGGATAATTTTATATTAGCAGGCTTGTAGTGATGAAAGGTAGACTGGCTTCTAGAACTAGACTACCAAACCTGTGTTTAAAATCTTTGTACGTCTATGCACATAAGCTAGTAAAGAGGAATGCTGAACAAATGTCACTTGATACCTCTACAACAGGGGTGGGCAAAATATGGCCCACGGGGCCCTTAAACAAATTTAGAAAATGTTTAAATGCATCTGTCGTTGGTTCCTGTCAAAGATGACGGGAATCAAGGGCAGTAGGACCTAGGGGAAGCCCTGGAGGGCTCCTTCAACAGCAGGGCTCACCTGGCCCTGCCCCCCCAGGCGGAAGCCCCAGGAGGGTCTTCTGGCCGGGGACCAGGTGGCTACCCCAGCATGGGAAGCTTGGGTAAGGAGGGAGGAAGGGCAGGGGATGAGCTGGTGCAGAGCATGGGGAAAAGCGACCCCACCCTGTGCCGAGAGCTCCCTGCTGCAGCCACTTGCAGCCCATGTGGGGCTGTCCTGAGCAACTCCAGCTCCTGGTTGACCCTTCCGCCCACTCTGCCTGGCACAATGAGCAGCCACCTGTGGATGGTTGAATGGAAGGCAGCCCTGCCAGAAAATTGCGTGCTCGCCAGAGCCAGGGGGGTGTTGTTGGTGGGTGTGGACTTCCTTGGGTGGAATTGGGTGGGGCTTTGTCCCATGTGGTATGCTGCAGGGACACCCATGGGCCGAATGCCGTCAGTTGGCAGACCAACCCGCGGGTCGTATTTTTGCTCGTCCCTGGTATAATGCTTCAGCAGTCTGAGTTCTCTTCTCATTGTTTTGAAGTCGTTCAGTAGATTTGACTTGTCAAATGGTTGGTCTGCAGTTTCTCAGAAGGTTATGCACCAGTCTGTTCCACTGCATTGTTGGTGATTTTTAATTAACCCAGGGTGTTAATACATGCCTACTTATTGCTTTCTTACAGGTAAATTCTACTATCCCAATAACTTCTGAAATCTTTAAAAAGCATGGAGTCTATAATCCCAACAAAATTTTTGGTGTTACCACGCTGGATATTGTGAGAGCGAATACTTTTGTGGCTGAACTAAAGGTCGGTGGCAGTCTTTCCTTTTTTTAGATGTCTCCCATTCTGTATCTTTATCACTTACATTAGAAGTGGTCTCTTTAAATCAAGAGCGGACAGAGCCAAGTGGCTTCAGACTTTCTCTGATATCCACTTCCAAGGAACACCTTAGTGTTTCCAGAGTCTGGATGAGGATTGAGTTTCCATCTGGCAAAATGCAGTTCTACTTGAGGTGTTGACCTTTTCATGTTTATTCCCTAAGAGTCTGAACTACCTAGCAGCTGTGGCATTTTCATCCACTCTAGTTCTGAAGTCTGTAGTTGTAGAGGACTGAACCAAATTCTCCCAGGCCTTGCCAAGCTATGTTCAGAGAAGAAAATATTGTTTGGAAAATGAAACTGCTTGATCTGCAAACCCCCAGTTTGTATTCATTTTGTACAGTAGAGAATGACTGTAAGCTCATTGCGATAAGTACAGAACTTCACGATGTGGCTTTGATTCACCTTCCAGAATCTAACTATACTTCACATCTGAAAATCTGTTCTATGTAGTGTTAAGTGTTCCAAGTGTCTGAGGTAAAAAAAAAAAAAAAAGAAGAAAAGGTCACGGTGCATTTAAAATGTTATTGTGCCCTTTGTTTAGATTCTTGTAAAACTTGCTAAAGTTATGAACCTTTGTAGGGTTTAGATCCAGCTCGAGTGAATGTTCCAGTTATTGGTGGTCATGCGGGGAAGACCATCATCCCTCTGATCTCTCAGGTACATTTTCCAGTAATTATACAGGGGAGGGCAGTGTTGTTTTGTTTCCTGTCCTCGTTCAATATTGCACTAGCCTTAATTGCTGATGTTCATGATCTTTGAAGTACCAAGGTGCAATGGAAGGATTCTTTTTGCAATTACTTATACAAGCTTGCTCATAAGGGAGCACGTTGAAAGTGTGCAGAACGAGTTTCTAATCGTACAAATTTAAACAAAGTCCTCTAGGAGTTTTTAAAGCATCATACATTTACATGCTGCACTTCAGAGGCTTATTTTCTTCTCCTCTAAAGAATTACTGTCAGATAAACAAAGTATGGTGTGCATCCTTGAGGAAAAGAGCTGGGAACAGTCATTAAGACTTGAATTTCCATGGCTGTTCTATTATATGAATCGGGCCACTGTTTTCATCACCTGAGGAATTGTTGTATTACCTCTGATTCATGGGGAAAATAAAGTACAGAGGTGAAGTGAATTGCCTAATGGATGTATGGGGAAATCTCATGGCAGAACTGAGATGCAGACTTGTATCTGACTACTTGTCCTGTGCCTAGACCAGTTGGCTATGAGCAATGGAAAAGAAGTATCCTAAATGCTGGCTATTTCCTGCTTAGGAGTCAGTGTCAGTGCTAAAACAGACATAAGGGGATAGTGAGGTGTGAGGAAAGGAGATAAAAAAAGAGATTAGAGCTACTAAAGGAGGGGGACCTCAGGCAAAATAGGAACTAGTGAGGGGAAGATGTTCCCAGGATGACAGGAGCAGCTTGCTTTGGTAGTGTAGCTAACAGGAGTGTTGACAACTGGTTGCAGTCTAACTGAATGAGCTGGTCCTGGATAAATTCAGTAGAATAGACAGAGCATGTATTTTAAGGGGGCAAAATCCTTTTATATACTGATTGTAGAGGCATAAGCCAAGCTTCGTGTATGCCATTATGGAGTTACAGTAACAATTACTGTATAACCAATGGTCTAGTCCTAGCTTTGTCCTAAAGTTGCAGTTTACCTTGAGCAAATTGTATGGCTTGATCCAGTTTTTGCTGTAGTTTAATCAGGCCTTTCCCACTGACCGGGGCATATAGTTTGCCTGTCTCCCCATTTGTAAAATGTCTCTTTACTGTCGTGGGCATAAGACGATTTGTTTGTGAAGCACATTGATCTTCCTGATGAAAGCTTGCTCTTGAAATACAAAAGTGAATGAGCTTGAATGTCTTGTCTTTAAATCTTTACAGTGAAGGTAAAGATTGATACTCAGGACAGTAACTGATCTTCCCTTTCAGTGCACCCCAAAAGTGGAGTTTCCTCAAAATCAGCTGGAAACACTTATAGGAAGAATTCAGGAGGCTGGCACTGAAGTTGTCAAAGCGAAAGCAGGAGCAGGTTGGTTCTGGACAGTGGCTTTTAAATCTTAGCTCTATTGCATCAGTTCTGAATACAAGCAGCTTTCTTACAGGTGAGGATAGACTGAACCTAGTAATGGACTGTGGTGAATCAGTGCATGTTACAGCTTTCTGCAGTGTTGGTTAGTGTTAGGGGTGTATGAAGCAGGACATATTTGATTCGGAATCGGCCTGATTTGGGGGACAGTGATTCGATTAATTGATTTGGAACACTGTCCCAGTTTTGATTCGGCTGAATCTGAAGATGCGATTCTGATTCAGAGATTCAGCCATAGACAGCTTTATACAGGCTTTTTTTTCTACGTACCTTGGTACCAGGTGAGGCTCGTGAACACAGATGGTGGGGTGGATGGAGCATCCCACAGGAGCATGGGGGGGTTCCCCCTCATGCTCAGCAGCAACCCTGAAAGTGGATCAGAAGTGCTTCTGGTCCACTTCTGGGTCCACTGCCAAGCATGCTTCACAAGCCACCTGGTACCTTGAGGTATGTAGAAAAAACATATAAAGTTGTTTCTCCGAATTGTCGAATCTCTCAACTGATTTTGGAGGGTTCTGATTCGATTCCGAGATATTAAAGTTTCCTGATTCTATTTGGATTTGGAGATGCAGCCGCTGAGTCAGGCCGCATCTCCACCAAATCAAATCGGTGACCGAAGCTTTGCACAGCCCTAGTTAGTACTACCAATAGCCAAGACTTGTGTACCTTGGTGAAAAGTAATACTATAAGAATTATTTTCTTCCATAAGAATTAAAAGTAACTCACCACATAAGAGTAATATAACAGTCAGTGGTTAATTTATATATAGTCAAACACATCTGTTAACTGGGTGACACTGGCCAAAAGCTACTGCTTAAGTTAAAGGTAATTTGTGCTGTTTCTCTTGGACTTCATTCAGTGCTTATGGATTGACCTGTTAAATATGAACAGTAAAGTACAGTTTCAGTTGTTCTTTACTGCTTTTTTTTCTTTTAATCTTGCTTGTGTTCCAACACAAAAGGAAGAAAGTGCTATAGCAAGCAAAAGGAAAAAATCTGAACATTTTCACAGGAAGGAAGATGCATGTATTCAAATCTTTTGGTTACGTTGGCTTTAGAGCTTACAGCAGCCATGTAATTAAAAGTCTGACAGGGGGTTCAAATGGCTGATAGCAGATTCTATCCTACTGTAGTACTGATCTCTTACATGGGTCAGAAGTTTAAATTGCAGGTGCCCCTGTCTAAGATCTGATGTCTACGTTCTGGTCTCTTAATTGTATAGGATCTGCTACCTTGTCTATGGCGTATGCTGGTGCTCGGTTTGTCTTCTCCGTCTTGGATGCAGTGAATGGCAAGGAGGGGGTTATTGAATGTTCCTTTGTTAGATCTGAAGAGACAGAGTGTCCATACTTCTCCACACCTCTGCTGCTTGGGGTAGGTATTTTGGATGGTGGCACATACTGAGCCCAGCATTCTGTGAAAGTACACTGAATTTTAATCTTGCAATACTTCAAGTACATCTTGTCTGGCCCATACCATCATTGTTCTAAACCACTAGTGCTCCATCTCCATCCTGTAAAGCCATTTTATCTGCCTTGTGGGGCTTCCCATGGTCCTGGAAATTTGGCTGTGGGAGAACGGTGGTAGCATTAATTGGTGCAGGTTCCCAAGCTTATACTGTTTCCCTGTCACCAAATTTGTAGACCATGGAGAGCCCGTGGCTGGATGACGCAGTGCCTTGCATCAGGTTGCATGGGCAAGTGGGGTTGCTTTGCATGCAGAGCCAGCATGCAGGCTAGCCCAGCTTGCCAGGTCATAACCATGGGTCGAACCTGCCACACAGCCAGCCTGTGGTGCTGGAAGATTGAGCACCAGTGTTCTAAACCAGGGTTGCTTAACCCCAGGCTGACAAAGCCACGTAATCCATCTTGTGTGTTTCCCCCCGATTTTGGAAGTTTGGTGGCAGGAGATCAGTCGCAGTGTTAATTACCGCCACTCTCTTGCTGTCAAATTTCTAAGCCCCGTGTAACTGGATCAGCCCCAGTTGGGCTGGCCCCAGGAAGAAGGATCCAACCCTGCAGGCTGAAAAGGTCAGGCACCACTGTTCTGAACAGGCATAGAGTACTTGGTTCAGGCTGTCAATTCCTTTCTGAATTCTTAGAGGTGTGTGTAACCAGAACTTTCCCAGTTTTAAGAATTATGGAGCACTTAGCCCCTTCCTGCCTCCCTGCCTGCCCGCACCTTTCCCCAGCTCAGTATCTTTCAAGTTTCTTACTTTAGAGCTAAATGAGGTGTCGACTATTTTGTAACTTATTTATTCAGGCAAGCACAAATTTTATGTCTCAGTTAGTTGCTTCTTTGCATACTTGATTTGAGCTAACTACATTTGAGATTTTTAGAAACTGTTTATGAAGGTTTTTTCAAAGAATAGGAAGCATTTGGGTCATCTTAACTTGATTAACTGCCAACAAATCATCTAATAATTGATGGTTTTTATGTGGAAGTCCTATTGAGGATTTCAAGGTTTACTGGCTTCTATAAACTACAGTCAATGTAGACCCTAGGTGCTTTGTCCACAATGTGAGGTTATCCTGTGGCATTAAGCAATAATTTGGTAACTAAGAATAGACTGCAATAAAGACTCTTTAAATGTGACAGTTGAAAATACTGTGGTCCTGGAGGGGGGCTCCCCTCTGCTCTCATCCTTTGCCTGAATCCTCTTTAAGCTAAGAAAAGTGAAGTGTGGTAGGTGATCAGGTGCAGGATGTTTGGTTCATGGACTCTGACGTAAAAAGGTTTGCTTTTAGCAACACATCTACATCGCGGAAAGCTGATGATGGGTGTTAGCAAGTGAGTCATTTTCTGTGGAGTAAGCTTCAAGTTCTCTGAAATGGTTGGACTTTAAAGACGGCAGCTGCAGCAATCAAAAGGGGAAGCAATGGAAGCCTAAAGAAAGAGCAGTGCTCAACTTAACTATCCTGAGGAGGAGTTGGCTCTAGAATAGAGAGAATGCACTTCTCCTTGACCCCATCATGGCCCAGGAGTGAAAAATCCAGATGGATATTGAAATATAGTTCCCATTTTTAACACCCTCTTGGTGGGAGGCTCTTAGATGAGACTTCCACGGGGTTTGAAATTTGCAGTTTGGGACCAAGGGTGGCATTTTTAGTGTTTTAAAGACAGTTTGTTGGAGCTCTTAAAATAGTTCTGTCCCTTTTTAATTTAGTGAATGTATAACCTGAAAATCGCTTTTCCTTCAGAAAAATGGAATTGAGAAGAATCTGGGCATTGGAAAGATCACTCCTTTTGAAGAAAAGATGGTAGCTGAGGCCATTTCTGAGCTGAAAGCTTCTATCAAGAAAGGAGAAGAGTTTGTGAAGAACATGAAGTGATGAGTTGATAGGGAAGAGGAATTGAGGTTTCCTTAATTTATTAAGGCATCATGTCACTTTAAAAGACTCAGCTGCAAAGCCCAAACCTCGATCGAAGTCACTGTATTAGCATATTCTTTCGATCTGTTGATTTGGAATGTTAATCATCAATAAAAACAACCTCGTACTTTTTTCATGGTACTCGCTCTAATAGTCTCACCATGCTTTATTTCTCTTTAAACCTAGAAATAACAAGATGAGAAGGTGCCCCAATTTTGAAAGGATACTTCCAGCTCTTACCAGTTCTATAAAACTCAGTCCTGTTTGGATCTCTCCTATTGTCTATGTTACTAATGTTCATGATCAGACATGAAATCAGTTCTTCCTTTTTAAATTTCTCTGATCTCAGAATTGCGCTGTTTTCTTGTAGATTTTCTTGTTCAAGGTTAGCACTGCTCATACCTGTTTGGGAGTTCGGAGGAGTTGTTCCTTTATGATGGGTTCAAATGTTGTCATAGTAATTGGATCAGCTTTAAAAATGACCTGGAACAGGAAACTGCAGAACACGGAATCACCCACAGACTGGTTTGTGTTTTAAGTATGGTCTAAACCAAGACTGGATTCTTATCCCATCGCCTAGATTAGCTTCTAGAAGTCCTATATCCCTCAGAGGGGTTAACTGCTTTGCTTTTCTTTGCCCTACCCAGCTTGCCCTTCCCAGCAGTGGTCGTCTCCTTTTCCTTCCCCCTTCCCTACA